>NW_027423111.1:192500-240000 GCF_048934315.1 Petromyzon marinus
GTCACACACACGCAGCGACGTCACACACACGCAGCGACGTCACACACACGCAGTGACGTCACACACACAGTGACGTCACATACACACAGTGACGTCACATACACACAGTGACGTTACACACACAGTGACGTCACACACACAGTGACGTCACACACACAGCGACGTCACAAACACACACAGTGACGTCACACACACACAGTGACGTTACATACACAGTGACGTCACACACAGTGACGTCACACACAGTGGCGTCACACACAGTGACGTCACACACACACAGTGACGTCACACACACAGTGACGTCACATACAGTGACGTCACATACACACAGTGACGTCACACACAGTGACGTCACACACAGTGGCGTCACACACACACAGTGACGTCACACGCACAGTGACGTCACACACACAGTGACGTCACACGCACACACACAGTGACACACACACAGTGACGTCACATACACAGAGACACACACAGTGACACACACACACAGTGACACACACAGTGACACACACACACAGTGACACACACACAGTGACACACACAGTGACACACACACACAGTGACACACACAGTGACACACACACAGTGACACACACAGTGACACACACACAGTGACACACAGTGACACACACACACAGTGACACACACACAGTGACACACACACAGTGACACACAGTGACACACACACAGTGACACACACAGTGACACACACACACAGTGACACACACACAGTGACACACACAGTGACACACACACAGTGACACACAGTGACACACACACACAGTGACACACACACAGTGACACACACACAGTGACACACAGTGACACACACACAGTGACACACACAGTGACACACACACACAGTGACACACACAGTGACACACACAGTGACACACACAGTGACACCCACACACACAGTGACACACACACAGTGACACACACAGTGACACACACACAGTGACACACACACACAGTGACACACACACACAGTGACACACACACACAGTGACACACACACACACAGTGACAAACACACAGTGACACACACACACAGTGACAAACACACAGTGACACACACACACACAGTGACACACACACAGTGACACACACACAGTGACACACACACACAGTGACACACACACAGTGACACATACAGTGACACACACAGTGACACACACAGTGTCACACACACAGTGTCACACACAGTGACACACACAGTGACACACACAGTGACACACACACACAGTGACACACACACACAGTGACACACACACACAGTGACACACACAGTGACACACACACAGTTACACACACACAGTGATACACACACACACAGTGACACACACAGTGACACACACAGTGACACACACAGTGACACACACACAGTGACACACACAGTGACACACACACAGTGACACACACAGTGACACACACAGTGACACACACGACACACACAGTGACACACACAGTGACACACACGACACACACACACAGTGCCACACACACAGTGACACACACACAGTGACACACACACAGTGACACACACACACAGTGACACACACACACACACAGTGACACACACACACAGTGACACACACACAGTGACACACACAGTGACACACACAGTGACACACACACACAGTGACACACACAGTGACACACACACACACAGTGACACACACAGTGACACACACACTGACACACACACACTGACACACACACACTGACACACACACAGTGACACACACAGTGACACACACACAGTGACACACACAGTGACACACACACAGTGACACACACAGTGACACACACAGTGACACACACAGTGACACACACACACACAGTGCCACACACAGTGACACACACAGTGACACACACACAGTGACACACACACACAGTGACACACACACAGTGACACACACACACAGTGACACACACACAGTGACACACACAGTGACACACACACACAGTGACACACACACTGACACACACACACTGACACACACACAGTGACACACACACAGTGACACAAAGAGACACACAGAGATACAGAGGGAGACACAAAGAGAGACAGAGAGACACGGGGAGAGACTGTCTATCTCCATGAGTCTCTATGTATGTTTATGAGTCTCTATGAGTCTCTATGTATGTCTATGAGTCTCTATGTGTGTCTATGTGTCTTTATGTGTGTCTATAAGTCTCTGTGTATGTTTATGAGTCTCTGTGTGAGTCTATGAGTCTCTGTGTGTCTCTATGAGTCTCTGTGTGTGTCTGTGAGTCTCTGTGTGTGTCTGAGTCTCTGTGTGTGTCTGTGAGTCTCTGTGTGTGTCTGTGAGTCTCTGTGTGTGTCTGTGGGTCTCTGTGTGTGTCTGTGAGTCTCTGTGTGTGTCTGTGAGTCTCTGTGTGTGTCTATGAGTGTCTGTGTGTGTCTGTGAGTCTCTGTGTGTGTCTGTGAGTCTCTGTGTGTGTCTGTGTGTGTGTCTGTGTGTCTCTGTGTGTGTCTGTGAGTCTATGTGTGTGTCTGTGTGTCTCTGTGTGTGTCTGTGAGTCTCTGTGTGTGTCTATGAGTCTCTGTGTGTGTCCGTGAGTCTCTGTGTGAGTCCGTGAGTCTCTGTGTGTGTCTGTGAGTCTCTGTGTGTGTCTGTGTGTCTCTGTGTGTCTCTGTGTGTCTCTGTGAGTCTCTGTGAGTCTCTGTGTGTGTCTGTGAGTCTGTGTGTGTCTGTGAGTCTCTGTGTGTGTCTATGAGTCTCTTTTTGTGTTTACGAGTCTCTGTGTGTGTCTGTGTGTGTCTGTGAGTCTCTGTGTGTGTCTGTGAGTCTCTGTGTGTGTCTGTGAGTCTATGTGTGTGTCTGTGTGTGTCTGTGTGTCTCTAAGTGTCTCTGTGTGTGTCTGTGAGTCTCTGTGTGTGTCTGTGTGTCTCTGTGTTTGTCTGTGAGTCTCTGTGTGTGTGTGTGTGTCTGTGTGTGTCTGTGTCTCTGTGTGTGTCACTGTGTGTCTCTGTGTGTCTGTGTGTGTCTGTGAGTCTCTGTGTGTGTCTGTGTGTCTCTGTGTGTGTCTGTGTGTGTCTGTGTGTCTCTGTGTGTGTCTGTGTGTCTCTGTGTGTGTCTGTGTGTGTCTGTGTGTCTCTGTGTGTGTCTGTGTGTGTCTGTGAGTCTCTGTGTGTCTGTGAGTCTCTGTGTGTGTCTGTGAGTCTCTGTGTGTGTCTGTGAGTCTCTGTGTATGTCTGTGTGTCTCTGTGTGTCTGTGTGTGTCTGTGTGTCTCTCTGTGTGTGTTTGTGTGTCTATCTGTGTGTCTGTGTGTGTCTGTGTGTCTCTGTGTGTGTCTGTGTGTGTCTGTGTGTGTCTGTGAGCCTCTGTGTGTGTCTGTGTGTCTCTGTGTGTGTCTGTGTGTCTCTGTGTGTGTCTGTGTGTGTCTGTGTGTCTCTGTGTGTGTCTGTGTCTCTGTGAGTCTCTGTGTGTCTCTGTGTGTGTCTGTGAATCTCTGTGTGTGTCTGTGAGTCTCTGTGTGTGTCTGTTTGTGTCTCTGTGTGTGTCTGTGTGTCTCTGTGTGTGTCTGTGTGTGTCTGTGTGTCTCTGTGTGTGTCTGTGTCTCTGTGAGTCTCTGTGTGTCTCTGTGTGTGTCTGTGAATCTCTGTGTGTGTCTGTGAGTCTCTGTGTGTGTCTGTTTGTGTCTCTGTGTGTGTCTGTGTGTGTGTCTGTGTGTCTGTGTGTGTCTGTGTGTCTGTGTGTGTCTGTGTGTGTCTGTGTGTGTCTGTGAGTCTCTGTGTGTCTGTGTGTCTCTGTGTGTCTCTGTGTGTGTCTGTGAGTCTCTGTGTGTGTCTGTGAGTCTCTGTTAGTCTCTGTGTGTGTCTGTGAGTCTCTGTGTGTGTCTGTGAGTCTCTGTGTGTGTCTATGAGTCTCTGTGTGTGTCTGTGAGTCTCTGTGTGTGTCTGTGTGTGTCTGTGTGTCTCTGTGTGTGTCTGTGTGTCTCTGTGTGTCTCTGTGAGTCTCTGTGTGTCTGTGTGTGTCTGTGTGTCTCTGTGTGTGTCTGTGAGTCTCTGTGTGTGTCTGTGTGTGTCTGTTTGTCTCTGTGTGTGTCTGTGAGTCTCTGTGTCTCTGTGTGTCTCTGTGTGTCTCTGTGTGTGTCTGTGTGTGTCTCTGTGTGTGTCTGTGAGTCTCTGTGTGTGTCTGTGAGTCTCTGTTAGTCTCTGTGTGTGTCTGTGAGTCTCTGTGTGTGTCTGTGAGTCTCTGTGTGTGTCTATGAGTGTCTGTGTGTGTCTGTGAGTCTCTGGGTGTGTCTGTGTGTGTCTGTGTGTGTCTGTGTGTCTCTGTGTGTGTCTGTGTGTCTGTGTGTCTCTGTGAGTCTCTGTGTGTCTGTGTGTGTCTGTGTGTCTCTGTGTGTGTCTGTGAGTCTCTGTGTGTGTCTGTGTGTGTCTGTGTGTCTCTGTGTGTGTCTGTGTGTGTCTCTGTGTGTGTCTGTGTGTCTGTGTGTGTCTGTGAGTCTCTGTGAGTCTCTGTGAGTCTCTGTGTGTCTGTGCGTGTCTGTGAGTCTCTGTGTGTCTGTGTGTGTCTGTGAGTCTCTGTGTGTCTCTGTGTGTGTCTGTGTGTGTCTGTGTGTGTCTGTGAGTCTCTGTGAGTCTCTGTGTGTCTCTGTGTGTCTGTGAGTCTCTGTGTGTGTCTGTGTGTCTCTGTGTGTGTCTGTGTGTCTGTGAGTCTCTGTGTGTGTCTGTGTGTCTGTGTGTCTCTGTGTGTCTCTGTGAGTCTCTGTATGTGTCTGTGTGTCTCTGTGTGTCTCTGTCTGTGTGTCTCTGTGTGTGTCTGTGTGTCTCTGTGTGTGTCTCTGTGTCTGTGTGTGTCTCTGTGTGTCTCTGTGTGTCTCTGTGTGTCTCTGTGTGTCTCTGTATGTCTCTGTGTGTCTGTGTGTCTCTGTGTGTGTCTATGAGTCTCTGTGTGTGTCTGTGTGTGTCTGTGTGTGTCTGTGAGTCTCTGTGTGTGTCTGTGAGTGTCTGTGTGTCTCTGTGTGTGTCTGTGTGTGTCTGTGTGTCTCTGTGAGTCTCTGTGTGTGTCTGTGTGTGTCTGTGTGTGTCTGTGTGTCTCTGTGTGTGTCTGTGTGTGTCTCTGTGTGTGTCACTGTGTGTGTCTGTGTGTGTCTGTGTGTCTCTGTGTGTCTGTGAGTGTCTGTGTCTGTGTGTGTGTCTGTGTGTGTGTGTCTGTGTCTCTGTGTGTGTCTGTGTCTCTGTGTGTGTCACTGTGTTTGTCTGTGTCTCTGTGTGTCTCTGTGTGTCTGTGTCTCTGTGTGTGTCACTGTGTGTGTCTGTGTCTCTGTGAGTCTCTGTGTGTGTCTGTGTGTCTCTGTGTGTCTCTGTGAGTCTCTGTGTGTGTCTGTGTGTCTCTGTGTGTCTCTGTGAGTCTCTGTGAGTCTCTGTATGTGTCTGTGTGTCTCTGTGTGTCTCTGTCTGTGTGTCTCTGTGTGTGTCTGTGTGTCTCTGTGTGTGTCTGTGTGTCTGTGTGTGTCTCTGTGTGTCTCTGTATGTCTCTGTGTGTCTGTGTGTGTCTGTGTGTCTCTGTGTGTGTCTATGAGTCTCTGTGTGTGTCTGTGTGTGTCTGTGTGTGTCTGTGAGTCTCTGTGTGTGTCTGTGAGTGTCTGTGTGTCTCTGTGTGTGTCTGTGTGTGTCTGTGTGTCTCTGTGTGTGTCTGTGTGTGTCTGTGTGTGTCACTGTGTGTGTCTGTGTGTGTCTGTGTGTCTCTGTGTGTCTGTGAGTGTCTGTGTCTGTGTGTGTGTCTGTGTGTGTGTCTGTGTGTGTGTGTCTGTGTCTCTGTGTGTGTCTGTGTCTCTGTGTGTGTCACTGTGTGTGTCTGTGTCTCTGTGTGTCTCTGTGTGTGTCTGTGTCTCTGTGTGTGTCACTGTGTGTGTCTGTGTCTCTGTGTGTCTCTCTGTGTCTCTGTGTGTCTCTGTGTGTGTCTGTGAGTCTCTGTGTGTGTCTGTGAGTCTCTGTGAGTCTCTCTGTGTCTCTGTGAGTCTCTGTGAGTCTCTCTGTGTCTCTGTGTGTGTCTGTGTGTGTCTGTGTGTCTCTGAGTGTGTCTGTGAGTCTCTGTGTGTGTCTGTGAGTCTCTGTGAATCTCTCTGTGTCTCTGTGAGTCTCTGTGAGTCTCTCTGTGTCTCTGTGTGTGTCTGCGTGTCTCTGTGTGTCTCTGAGTGTGTCTGTGAGTCTCTGTGTGTGTCTGTGAGTCTCTGTGAGTCTCTCTGTGTCTCTGTGAGTCTCTGTGAGTCTCTCTGTGTCTCTGTGTGTGTCTGTGTGTCTCTGAGTGTGTCTGTGAGTCTCTGTGTGTGTCTGTGAGTCTCTGTGAGTCTCTCTGTGTCTCTGTGAGTCTCTGTGAGTCTCTCTGTATCTCTGTGTGTGTCTGTGTGTGTCTGTGTGTCTCTGAGTGTGTCTGTGAGTCTCTGTGTGTGTCTGTGAGTCTCTGTGAGTCTCTCTGTGTCTCTGTGAGTCTCTGTGAGTCTCTCTGTGTCTCTGTGTGTGTCTGTGTGTGTCTGTGTGTCTCTGAGTGTGTCTGTGAGTCTCTGTGTGTGTCTGTGAGTCTCTGTGAGTCTCTCTGTGTCTCTGTGAGTCTCTGTGAGTCTCTCTGTGTCTCTGTGTGTGTCTGCGTGTCTCTGTGTGTCTCTGAGTGTGTCTGTGAGTCTCTGTGTGTGTCTGTGAGTCTCTGTGAGTCTCTCTGTGTCTCTGTGAGTCTCTGTGAGTCTCTCTGTGTCTCTGTGTGTGTCTGTGTGTCTCTGAGTGTGTCTGTGAGTCTCTGTGTGTGTCTGTGAGTCTCTGTGAGTCTCTCTGTGTCTCTGTGAGTCTCTGTGAGTCTCTCTGTATCTCTGTGTGTGTCTGTGTGTGTCTGTGTGTCTCTGAGTGTGTCTGTGAGTCTCTGTGTGTGTCTGTGAGTCTCTGTGAGTCTCTCTGTGTCTCTGTGAGTCTCTGTGAGTCTCTCTGTGTCTCTGTGTGTCTCTGTGTGTGTCTGTGTGTGTCTGTGACTGTGTGTCTCACCTCGGCAGTGTCGTGACCTTCTAGAGTCATGCAGATGTCCAGGTCACTCTCCTGGAAGCCGAACCCATTACGGGATGAGCCAAAGAGACAGAGACGTGCACGTCCTGAGACACGGGGAGAGAGACACGGGGAGAGAGAGAGACAAGGGGAGAGAGAGACACGGGGAGAGAGACACGGGGAGAGAGACACGGGGAGAGAGAGAGACACGGGGAGAGAGACACGGGGAGACACGGGGAGAGAGAGACACGGGGAGACACGGGGAGAGAGAGACACGGGGAGAGAGACACGGGGAGAGAGAGAGACACGGGGAGAGAGAGACACGGGGAGAGAGAGACACGGGGAGAGAGACACGGGGAGAGAGACACGAGGAGAGAGAGAGACACGGGGAGAGAGACACGGGGAGAGAGAGAGACACGGGGACAGAGAGACACGGGGAGAGAGAGAGACACGGGGAGAGAGAGAGACACGGGGACAGAGAGACACGGGGAGAGAGAGACATGGGGTGAGAGAGACACGGGGAGAGAGACACGGGGGGAGAGAGAGACAGTAAGAGTGTCTATCTAAGTGAGTGAGTGTGTCTAAGTGAGAGTGTCTCACTGTGTGTCTAAATGAGTGTGTCTAAGTAAGAGTGTCTATCAAGATGTGAGAGTGTCTCACTGTGTGAGTGTCTATCTAAGTGAGTGTCTAAGTGTGAGAGTGTCTAAGTGTGAGAGTGCCTAAGTGAGAGTGTGTCTCACTGTGTGAGTGTCTATCTAAGTAAGAGTGTCTAAGTGAGTGTGTCTAAGTGTGAGTGTCTAAGTAAGAGTGTCAAAGTAAGAGTGTCAAAGTAAGAGTGTCAAAGTAAGAGTGTCTAAGTAGGAGTGTCTCACTGTGTCTAAGTAAGAGTGTCTAAGTAAGAGTGTCTAAGTAAGAGTGTCTCACTGTGTCTAAGTAAGAGTGTCTAAGTAAGAGTGTCTAAGTAAGAGTGTCTCACTGTGTCTAAGTGAGTGAGTGTCTAAGTGAGTGTGTCTAAGTAAGAGTGTCTAAGTGAGTGAGTGTGTCTAAGTGAGTGAGTGTCTAAGTGGGTGTGTCTAAGTAAGAGTGTCTATCTAAGAGTGTCTAAGTAAGAGTGTCTCACTGTGTCTAAGTAAGAGTGTCTAAGTGAGAGTGTCTAAGTAAGAGTGTCTCACTGTGTCTAAGTAAGAGTGTCTAAGTAAGAGTGTCTAAGTAAGAGTGTCTCACTGTGTCTAAGTAAGAGTGTCTATCTAAGAGTGTCTAAGTAAGAGTGTCTCACTGTGTCTAAGTAAGAGTGTCTAAGTAAGAGTGTCTAAGTAAGAGTGTCTCACTGTGTCTAAGTAAGTGAGTGTCTAAGTAAGAGTGTCTAAGTAAGAGTGTCTCACTGTGTCTAAGTAAGAGTGTCTATCTAAGAGTGTCTAAGTAAGAGTGTCTCACTGTGTCTAAGTAAGAGTGTCTAAGTAAGAGTGTCTAAGTAAGAGTGTCTCACTGTGTCTAAGTAAGAGTGTCTAAGTAAGAGTGTCTAAGTAAGAGTGTCTCACTGTGTCTAAGTAAGAGTGTCTATCTAAGAGTGTCTAAGTAAGAGTGTCTCACTGTGTCTAAGTAAGAGTGTCTAAGTAAGATTGTCTAAGTAAGAGTGTCTCACTGTGTCTAAGTAAGTGAGTGTCTAAGTAAGAGTGTCTAAGTAAGAGTGTCTCACTGTGTCTAAGTAAGAGTGTCTATCTAAGAGTGTCTAAGTAAGAGTGTCTCACTGTGTCTAAGTAAGAGTGTCTAAGTAAGAGTGTCTAAGTAAGAGTGTCTCACTGTGTCTAAGTAAGAGTGTCTAAGTAAGAGTGTCTAAGTAAGAGTGCCTCACTGTGTCTAAGTAAGAGTGTCTATCTAAGAGTGTCTAAGTAAGAGTGTCTCACTGTGTCTAAGTAAGAGTGTCTAAGTAAGAGTGTCTAAGTAAGAGTGTCTCACTGTCGTATTCCCTGCGGACAAATCTCTCGATGCCGGCCAGGATGGCTGCACGGCCTTCGTCCTCCTGTACAGACGGAGTGAAGTCACCTGCAACGTCAACAACAACAACATCATCAACAACAACATCAACAACAACATCAACATCAACAACAACCACAACAACATCAACAACAATAATAATAACATGAAAAACATCAACAATAATAATAACATCATCAACAACATCAATAATAATAACATGAACAACATCAACAATAATAATAACATCATCAACAACATCAATAATAATAACATCATCAACAACATCAACAATAATAACATCATCAACAACATCAATAATAATAACATCAACAACAACATCAATAATAACATCATCACAATAATAATAACAACAACATCAATAATAATAACATCAACAACAACATCAATAATAATAACATCAACAACATCAATAATAACATCATCACAATAATAATAATAACATCAACAACAACATCAATAATAATAACATCAACAACATCAATAATAATAACATCAACAACAACATCAATAATAATAACATCATCACAATAATAATAATAACATCAACAACATCAATAATAATAACAACAACAACATCAATAATAATAATAACATCAACAACAACATCAATAATAATAACATCAACAACATCAATAATAACATCATCACAATAATAATAATAACATCAACAACAACATCAATAATAATAACATCATCACAATAATAATAATAACATCAACAACATCAATAATAATAACATCAACAACATCAATAATAATAACATCAACAACATCAATAATAATAACATCAACAACAACATCAATAATAATAACACCATCACAATAATAATAATAACATCAACAACATCAATAATAATAACATCAACAACATCAATAATAATAACATCAACAACAACATCAATAATAATAACATCATCACAATAATAATAATAACATCAACAACATCAATAATAATAACATCAACAACATCAATAATAATAACATCAACAACAACATCAATAATAATAACATCATCACAATAATAATAATAACATCAACAACATCAATAATAATAACATCAACAACATCAATAATAATAACATCACAATAATAATAATAACATCATCAACATCAATAATAATAACATCAACAACATCAACAATAATAACATCAACAACATCAATAATAATAACATCACAATAATAATAATAACATCATCAACATCAATAATAATAACATCAACAACAACATCAATAATAACATCATCAGAATAATAATAATAACATCAACAACAACATCAATAATAACATCAACAACATCAATAATAATATCATCAACAACAACATCAATAATAATAACATCAACAACAACATCAACAATAATAACATCAACAACATCATCAACATCAACAACATCATCAACATCAACAACAACATCAACAACATCATCAACAACAACATCAACAACAACATCAACAACAACATCAACAACAACATCATCAACAACATCATCAACATCATCAACAACAACATCAACAACAACACCACAACAACATCACAACATCACAACAACAACACCACATCATCAACAACACAACACCAACAACATCAACATCAACACCACAACAACACCAACAACACCACAATAACACCACAACAACATCACAACAACACATCATCAACAACACAACAACAACATCAACACAACAACAACACCAACATCATCATCAACATCATCAACAACAACATCATCAACAACAACATCAACAACATCAACAACAACATCATCAACATCATCAACAACAACATCAACATCATCAACATCATCAACATCAACAACACCATCAACAACAACATCAACATCAACAACAACATCAACATCATCAACAACATCAACAACATCAACAACAACATCATCATCAAGAACATCAACAACAACAACATCAACAACAACATCAACAACAACAACATCAACAACAACACCACAACAACATCACAACATCACAACAACAACACCACATCATCAACAACACAACACCAACAACATCAACACAACACCAACACCAACAACAACACCACAACAACACCAACAACACCACAATAACACCACAACAACATCACAACAACACAACAACAACAACATCAACACAACAACAACACCAACATCATCATCAACATCATCAACAACAACATCATCAACATCATCAACAACATCATCAACAACAACATCATCAACATCATCAACAACATCATCATCAACAACAACATCAACATCATCAACATCATCAACAACTTCAACAACATCAACAACAACATCAACAACAACAACATCAACAACAACATCAACAACATCACAACAACAACATCACAACAACAACACCACATCATCAACAACACAACAACAACATCAACACAACAACAACACCAACAACACCACAACAACATCACAACAATAACATCACCACATCATCACAACATCATCACAACAACATCATCACCACAATCACCATAAGTGAGTGTCTAAGTGAGTGTCTAAGTGAGTGAGTGTCTAAGTGAGTGTCTAAGTGAGTGTCTAAGTGAGTGAGTGTCTAAGTGAGTGAGTGTCTAAGTGAGTGAGTGTCTAAGTGAGTGTCTAAATGAGTGTCTAAGTGAGTGAGTGTCTAAGTGAGTGTCTAGGTGAGTGTCTAAGTGAGTGTCTAAGTGATTGTCCAAGTAAGTGTCTAAGTGAGTGTCTAAGTGAGTGAGTGTCGAAGTGAGTGAGTGTCTAAGTGAGTGAGTGTCTGAGTGAGTGTCTAAGTGAGTGTCTAAGTGAGTGTCTAAGTGAGTGTCTAAGTGAGTGAGTGTCGAAGTGAGTGAGTGTCTAAGTGAGTGAGTGTCTAAGTGAGTGAGTGTCTAAGTGAGTGTCTAAGTGAGTGAGTGTCTAAGTGAGTGTCTAAGTGAGTGAGTGTCTAAGTGAGTGTCTAAGTAAGTGAGTGTCTAAGTGAGTGAGTGTCTAAGTGAGTGTCTGAGTGAGTGTCTAAGTGAGTGTCTAAGTGAGTGTCTAAGTGTCTGAGTGAGTGTCTAAGTGAGTGAGTGTCTGAGTGAGTCTCTGAGTGAGTGAGTGTCTGAGTGAGTGTCTAAGTGAGTGAGTGTCTGAGTGAGTGTCTAAGTGTCTAAGTGAGTGTCTAAGTGAGTGTCTAAGTGAGTGTCTAAGTAAGTGAGTGTCTAAGTGAGTGTCTAAGTGAGTGTCTAAGTAAGTGAGTGTCTAAGTGAGTGTCTAAGTGTTTAAGTGAGTGTCTGAGTGAGTGTCTAAGTGAGTGTCTGAGTGAGTGTCTAAGTGAGTGTCTGAGTGAGTGTCTAAGTGAGTGTCTAAGTGTCTAAGTGAGTGTCTGAGTGAGTGTCTAAGTGAGTGTCTAAGTGTCTAAGTGAGTGTCTAAGTGAGTGTCTAAGTGTCTAAGTGAGTGTCTAAGTGAGTGTCTAAGTGTCTAAGTGAGTGTCAGAGTGAGTGTCTAAGTGAGTGTCTAAGTGAGTGTCTAAGTGTCTAAGTGAGTGTCTGAGTGAGTGTCTAAGTGAGTGTCTAAGTGAGTGTCTAAGTGAGTGTCTAAGTAAGTGAGTGTCTAAGTGAGTGTCTAAGTGTGTGTCTAAGTGAGTGTCTAAGTGAGTGTCTACGTGAGTGTCTAAGTAAGTGAGTGTCTAAGTGAGTGTCTAAGTGAGTGTCTAAGTGAGTGTCTAAGTGAGTGTCTAAGTGTCTAAGTGAGTGTCTAAGTGAGTGAGTGTCTAAGTGAGTGAGTGTCTAAGTGAGTGTCTAAGTGAGTGAGTGTCTAAGTGAGTGAGTGTCTAAGTGAGTGTCTAAGTGAGTGTCTAAGTGAGTGAGTGTCTAAGTGAGTGTCTAAGTGAGTGTCTAAGTGAGTGTCTGAGTGAGTGTCTGAGTGAGTGTCTAAGTGTCTAAGTGAGTGTCTAAGTGAGTGAGTGTCGAAGTGAGTGAGTGTCTAAGTGAGTGTCTAAGTGAGTGAGTGTCTAAGTAAGTGAGTGTCTAAGTGAGTGTCTAAGTGAGTGAGTGTCTAAGTGAGTGTCTAAGTGAGTGAGTGTCTAAGTGAGTGTCTAAGTGAATGTCTAAGTGAGTGAGTGTCTAAGTGAGTGTCTAAGTGAGTGTCTGAGTGAGTGTCTAAGTGAGTGTCTAAGTGAGTGAGTGTCTAAGTGAGTGTCTAAGCGAGTGTCTAAGTGAGTGTCTAAGTGAGTGTCTAAGTAAGTGAGTGTCTGAGTGAGTGAGTGTCTGAGTGAGTGTCTGAGTGTCTGAGTGAGTGTCTAAGTGTCTAAGTGAGTGTCTAAGTGAGTGAGTGTCTAAGTGAGTGTCTAAGTGAGTGAGTGTCTAAGTGAGTGTCTAAGTGAGTGTATAAGTGAGTGTCTAAGTGAGTGAGTGTCTAAGTGAGTGTCTAAGTGAGTGTCTAAGTGTCTAAGTGAGTGTCTAAGTGAGTGTCTAAGTGAGTGAGTGTCTAAGTGAGTGTCTAAGTGAGTGTCTAAGTGAGTGAGTGTCTAAGTGAGTGAGTGTCTAAGTGAGTGAGTGTCTAAGTGAGTGTCTAAGTGAGTGTCTAAGTGAGTGAGTGTCTAAGTGTCTAAGTGAGTGGCTAAGTGAGTGTCTAAGTGAGTGTCTAAGTGAGTGAGTGTCTAAGTGAGTGTCTAAGTGAGTGTCTAAGTGAGTGTCTAAGTGTCTAAGTGAGTTTCTAAGTGAGTGTCTAAGTGAGTGTCTAAGTGTCTAAGTGAGTGTCTAAGTGAGTGTCTAAGTGAGTGTCTAAGTGTCTAAGTGAGTGTCTAAGTGAGTGTCTAAGTGTCTAAGTGAGTGTCCAAGTGAGTGTCTAAGTGAGTGTCTAAGTGAGTGTCTAAGTGTCTAAGTGAGTGTCTGAGTGAGTGTCTAAGTGAGTGTCTAAGTGAGTGTCTAAGTGAGTGTCTAAGTAAGTGAGTGTCTAAGTGAGTGTCTAAGTGTGTGTCTAAGTGAGTGTCTAAGTGAGTGTCTACGTGAGTGTCTACGTGAGTGTCTAAGTAAGTGAGTGTCTAAGTGAGTGTCTAAGTGAGTGTCTAAGTGAGTGTCTAAGTGTCTAAGTGAGTGTCTAAGTGAGTGAGTGTCTAAGTGAGTGAGTGTCTAAGTGAGTGTCTAAGTGAGTGAGTGTCTAAGTGAGTGAGTGTCTAAGTGAGTGTCTAAGTGAGTGAGTGTCTAAGTGAGTGTCTAAGTGAGTGAGTGTCTAAGTGAGTGTCTAAGTGAGTGTCTAAGTGAGTGTCTAAGTGAGTGTCTGAGTGAGTGTCTAAGTGTCTAAGTGAGTGTCTAAGTGAGTGAGTGTCGAAGTGAGTGAGTGTCTAAGTGAGTGTCTAAGTGAGTGAGTGTCTAAGTGAGTGAGTGTCTAAGTGAGTGAGTGTCTAAGTGAGTGTCTAAGTGAGTGAGTGTCTAAGTGAGTGTCTAAGTGAATGTCTAAGTGAGTGAGTGTCTAAGTGAGTGTCTAAGTGAATGTCTAAGTGAGTGAGTGTCTAAGTGAGTGTCTAAGTGAGTGAGTGTCTAAGTGAGTGTCTAAGCGAGTGTCTAAGTGAGTGTCTAAGTGAGTGTCTAAGTAAGTGAGTGTCTGAGTGAGTGAGTGTCTGAGTGAGTGTCTGAGTGTCTAAGTGAGTGTCTAAGTGTCTAAGTGAGTGTCTAAGTGAGTGAGTGTCTAAGTGAGTGTCTAAGTGAGTGTATAAGTGAGTGTCTAAGTGAGTGAGTGTCTAAGTGAGTGTCTAAGTGAGTGTCTAAGTGAGTGTCTAAGTGAGTGTCTAAGTGTCTAAGTGAGTGTCTAAGTGAGTGTCTAAGTGAGTGTCTAAGTATCTGAGTGAGTGTCTAAGTGAGTGAGTGTCTGAGTGTCTAAGTGAGTGTCTAAGTGTCTAAGTGAGTGTCTAAGTGAGTGTCTAAGTGTCTAAGTGAGTGTCTAAGTGAGTGTCTAAGTGAGTGTCTAAGTGAGTGTCTAAGTGTCTAAGTGAGTGTCTAAGTGAGTGTCTAAGTGAGTGTCTAAGTGAGTGTCTAAGTAAGTGAGTGTCTAAGTGAGTGTCTAAGTAAGTGAGTGTCTAAGTGAGTGTCTAAGTAAGTGAGTGTCTAAGTGAGTGTCTAAGTGAGTGTCTAAGTGAGTGTCTAAGTGTCTAAGTGAGTGTCTAAGTGTCTAAGTGAGTGTCTAAGTGAGTGTCTAAGTGAGTGTCTAAGTGAGTGTCTAAGTGTCTAAGTGAGTGTCTAAGTGAGTGCCTAAGTGAGTGTCTAACGGAAGCAGCGGACACAAGCCGTGTCCAGGGCTTTGCGGAAGTCGGGGGTGAGTGGAGGGAGAGCGGTGAGGGGAGCTGAGTGAGTGTCTAAGTGAGTGTCTAAGTGAGTGTCTAAGTGTCTAAGTGAGTGTCTAAGTGAGTGTCTAATTGAGTGTCTAAGTGAGTGTCTAATTGAGTGTCTAAGTGAGTGTCTAAGTAAGTGTCTAAGTGAGTGTCTAAGTAAGTGTCTAAGTGAGTGTCTAAGTGAGTGTCTAAGTGTCTAAGTGAGTGTCTAAGTGAGTGTCTAAGTGTCTAAGTGAGTGTCTAAGTGAGTGTCTAAGTGAGTGTCTAAGTGTCTAAGTGAGTGTCTAAGTGAGTGTCTAAGTGAGTGTCTAAGTGAGTGTCTAAGTGAGTGTCTAAGTGAGTGTCTAAGTAAGTGTCTAAGTGAGTGTCTAAGTAAGTGTCTAAGTGAGTGTCTAAGTGTCTAAGTGAGTGTCTAAGTGAGTGAGTGTCTAAGTGAGTGTCTAAGTGAGTGTCTAAGTAAGTGTCTAAGTGAGTGTCTAAGTGAGTGTCTAAGTGAGTGTCTAAGTGTCTAAGTGAGTGTCTAAGTGAGTGTCTAAGTGAGTGTCTAAGTGTCTAAGTGAGTGTCTAAGTGAGTGTCTAAGTGAGTGTCTAAGTGTCTAAGTGAGTGTCTAAGTGAGTGTCTAAGTGAGTGTCTAAGTGTCTAAGTGAGTGTCTAAGTGAGTGTCTAAGTGAGTGTCTAAGTGTCTAAGTGAGTGTCTAAGTGTCTAAGTGAGTGTCTAAGTGAGTGTCTAAGTGAGTGTCTAAGTGTCTAAGTGAGTGTCTAAGTGAGTGTCTAAGTGTCTAAGTGAGTGTCTAAGTGAGTGTCTAAGTGTCTAAGTGAGTGTCTAAGTGAGTGTCTAAGTGTCTAAGTGAGTGTCTAAGTGAGTGTCTAAGTGAGTGTCTAAGTGAGTGTCTAAGTGTCTAAGTGAGTGTCTAAGTGAGTGTCTAAGTGAGTGTCTAAGTGTCTAAGTGTCTAAGTGAGTGTCTAAGTGAGTGTCTAAGTGAGTGTCTAAGTGAGTGTCTAAGTGTCTAAGTGAGTGTCTAAGTGAGTGTCTAAGTGAGTGTCTAAGTGTCTAAGTGAGTGTCTAAGTGTCTAAGTGAGTGTCTAAGTGAGTGTCTAAGTGAGTGTCTAAGTGAGTGTCTAAGAAAGTGAGTGTCTAAGTGAGTGTCTAAGTGAGTGTCTAAGTGAGTGTCTAAGTGTCTAAGTGAGTGTCTAAGTGTCTAAGTGAGTGTCTAAGTGAGTGTCTAAGTGAGTGTCTAAGTGAGTGTCTAAGTGTCTAAGTGAGTGTCTAAGTGAGTGTCTAAGTGAGTGTCTAACGGAAGCAGCGGACACAGGCCGTGTCCAGGGCTTTGCGGAAGTCGGGGGTGAGTGGAGGGAGAGCGGTGAGGGGAGCTGAGTGAGTGTCTAAGTGTCTGAGTGTCTGAGTGTCTAAGTGAGTGTCTAAGTGAGTGTCTAAGTGTCTAAGTGAGTGTCTAAGTGAGTGTCTAAGTGAGTGTCTAAGTGAGTGTCTAAGTGAGTGTCTAAGTGAGTGTCTGAGTGAGTGTCTAAGTGAGTGTCTAAGTGAGTGTCTAAGTGAGTGTCTAAGTGAGTGTCTAAGTGAGTGTCTAAGTGTCTAAGTGAGTGTCTAAGTGAGTGTCTAAGTGTCTAAGTGAGTGTCTAAGTGAGTGTCTAAGTGAGTGTCTAAGTGAGTGTCTAAGTGTCTAAGTGAGTGTCTAAGTGAGTGTCTAAGTGAGTGTCTAAGTGAGTGTCTAAGTAAGTGAGTGTCTAAGTGAGTGTCTAAGTAAGTGAGTGTCTAAGTGAGTGTCTAAGTAAGTGAGTGTCTAAGTGAGTGTCTAAGTGAGTGTCTAAGTGAGTGTCTAAGTGTCTAAGTGAGTGTCTAAGTGTCTAAGTGAGTGTCTAAGTGAGTGTCTAAGTGAGTGTCTAAGTGAGTGTCTAAGTGTCTAAGTGAGTGTCTAAGTGAGTGTCTAAGTGAGTGTCTAAGTGAGTGTCTAAGTGAGTGTCTAAGTGAGTGTCTAAGTGAGTGTCTAAGTGAGTGTCTAAGTGAGTGTCTAACGGAAGCAGCGGACACAGGCCGTGTCCAGGGCTTTGCGGAAGTCGGGGGTGAGTGGAGGGAGAGCGGTGAGGGGAGCTGAGTGAGTGTCTAAGTGAGTGTCTAAGTGAGTGTCTAAGTGTCTAAGTGAGTGTCTAAGTGAGTGTCTAAGTGAGTGTCTAAGTGAGTGTCTAATTGAGTGTCTAAGTGAGTGTCTAAGTAAGTGTCTAAGTGAGTGTCTAAGTAAGTGTCTAAGTGAGTGTCTAAGTGAGTGTCTAAGTGTCTAAGTGAGTGTCTAAGTGAGTGTCTAAGTGTCTAAGTGAGTGTCTAAGTGAGTGTCTAAGTGAGTGTCTAAGTGTCTAAGTGAGTGTCTAAGTGAGTGTCTAAGTGAGTGTCTAAGTGAGTGTCTAATTGAGTGTCTAAGTGAGTGTCTAAGTAAGTGTCTAAGTGAGTGTCTAAGTAAGTGTCTAAGTGAGTGTCTAAGTGAGTGTCTAAGTGTCTAAGTGAGTGTCTAAGTGAGTGTCTAAGTGTCTAAGTGAGTGTCTAAGTGAGTGTCTAAGTGAGTGTCTAAGTGTCTAAGTGAGTGTCTAAGTGAGTGTCTAAGTGAGTGTCTAAGTGAGTGTCTAAGTGAGTGTCTAAGTGAGTGTCTAAGTAAGTGTCTAAGTGAGTGTCTAAGTAAGTGTCTAAGTGAGTGTCTAAGTGTCTAAGTGAGTGTCTAAGTGAGTGAGTGTCTAAGTGAGTGTCTAAGTGAGTGTCTAAGTAAGTGTCTAAGTGAGTGTCTAAGTGAGTGTCTAAGTGAGTGTCTAAGTGTCTAAGTGAGTGTCTAAGTGAGTGTCTAAGTGAGTGTCTAAGTGTCTAAGTGAGTGTCTAAGTGAGTGCCTAAGTGAGTGTCTAAGTGTCTAAGTGAGTGTCTAAGTGAGTGTCTAAGTGAGTGTCTAAGTGTCTAAGTGAGTGTCTAAGTGAGTGTCTAAGTGTCTAAGTGAGTGTCTAAGTGTCTAAGTGAGTGTCTAAGTGAGTGTCTAAGTGAGTGTCTAAGTGAGTGTCTAAGTGTCTAAGTGAGTGTCTAAGTGAGTGTCTAAGTGTCTAAGTGAGTGTCTAAGTGAGTGTCTAAGTGTCTAAGTGAGTGTCTAAGTGAGTGTCTAAGTGTCTAAGTGAGTGTCTAAGTGAGTGTCTAAGTGTCTAAGTGAGTGTCTAAGTGAGTGTCTAAGTGAGTGTCTAAGTGAGTGTCTAAGTGTCTAAGTGAGTGTCTAAGTGAGTGTCTAAGTGAGTGTCTAAGTGTCTAAGTGTCTAAGTGAGTGTCTAAGTGAGTGTCTAAGTGAGTGTCTAAGTGAGTGTCTAAGTGTCTAAGTGAGTGTCTAAGTGAGTGTCTAAGTGAGTGTCTAAGTGTCTAAGTGAGTGTCTAAGTGTCTAAGTGAGTGTCTAAGTGAGTGTCTAAGTGAGTGTCTAAGTGAGTGTCTAAGTAAGTGAGTGTCTAAGTGAGTGTCTAAGTGAGTGTCTAAGTGTCTAAGTGAGTGTCTAAGTGTCTAAGTGAGTGTCTAAGTGAGTGTCTAAGTGAGTGTCTAACGGAAGCAGCGGACACAGGCCGTGTCCAGGGCTTTGCGGAAGTCGGGGGTGAGTGGAGGGAGAGCGGTGAGGGGAGCTGAGTGAGTGTCTAAGTGAGTGTCTAAGTGTCTGAGTGAGTGTCTAAGTGAGTGTCTAAGTGAGTGTCTAAGTGAGTGTCTAAGTGTCTAAGTGAGTGTCTAAGTGAGTGTCTAAGTGAGTGTCTAAGTGTCTAAGTGAGTGTCTAAGTGAGTGTCTAAGTGAGTGTCTAAGTGAGTGTCTAAGTGAGTGTCTAAGTGTCTAAGTGAGTGTCTATGTGAGTGTCTAAGTGAGTGTCTAAGTGTCTAAGTGTCTAACTGAGTGTCTAAGTGTCTAAGTGAGTGTCTAAGTGAGTGTCTAAGTGAGTGTCTAAGTGAGTGTCTGAGTGTCTAAGTGAGTGTCGAAGTGTCTAAGTGAATGTCTAAGTGAGTGTCTAAGTGAGTGTCTAAGTGAGTGTCTAAGTGTCTAAGTGAGTGTCTAAGTGTCTAAGTGAGTGTCTAAGTGAGTGTCTAAGTGAGTGTCTAAGTGAGTGTCTAAGTGTCTAAGTGAGTGTCTAAGTGTCTAAGTGAGTGTCTAAGTGAGTGTCTAAGTGAGTGTCTAAGTGAGTGTCTAAGTGAGTGTCTAAGTGAGTGTCTAAGTGTCTAAGTGAGTGTCTAAGTGAGTGTCTAAGTGAGTGTCTAAGTGTCTAAGTGAGTGTCTAAGTGAGTGTCTAAGTGAGTGTCTAAGTGAGTGTCGAAGTGTCTAAGTGAATGTCTAAGTGAGTGTCTAAGTGAGTGTCTAAGTGAGTGTCTAAGTGTCTAAGTGAGTGTCTAAGTGTCTAAGTGAGTGTCTAAGTGAGTGTCTAAGTGAGTGTCTAAGTGAGTGTCTAAGTGAGTGTCTAAGTGAGTGTCTAAGTGAGTGTCTAACGGAAGCAGCGGACACAGGCCGTGTCCAGGGCTTTGCGGAAGTCGGGGGTGAGTGGAGGGAGAGCGGTGAGGGGAGCTGAGTGAGTGTCTAAGTGTCTGAGTGAGTGTCTAAGTGAGTGTCTAAGTGAGTGTCTAAGTGTCTAAGTGAGTGTCTAAGTGAGTGTCTAAGTGAGTGTCTAAGTGAGTGTCTAATTGAGTGTCTAAGTGAGTGTCTGAGTGAGTGTCTAAGTGAGTGTCTAAGTGAGTGTCTAAGTGAGTGTCTAAGTGTCTGAGTGAGTGTCTAAGTGAGTGTCTAAGTGTCTAAGTGAGTGTCTAAGTGAGTGTCTAAGTGAGTGTCTAAGTGTCTGAGTGAGTGTCTAAGTGAGTGTCTAAGTGAGTGTCTAAGTGAGTGTCTAAGTGAGTGTCTAAGTGAGTGTCTAAGTGAGTGTCTAAGTGAGTGTCTAAGTGAGTGTCTAAGTAAGTGTCTAAGTGAGTGTCTAAGTAAGTGTCTAAGTGAGTGTCTAAGTGAGTGTCTAAGTGTCTAAGTGAGTGTCTAAGTGAGTGAGTGTCTAAGTGTCTAAGTGAGTGTCTAAGTGAGTGTCTAAGTGAGTGTCTAAGTGAGTGTCTAAGTAAGTGTCTAAGTGAGTGTCTAAGTGAGTGTCTAAGTGAGTGTCTAAGTGAGTGTCTAAGTGTCTAAGTGAGTGTCTAAGTGAGTGTCTAAGTGAGTGTCTAAGTGTCTAAGTGAGTGTCTAAGTGAGTGTCTAATTGAGTGTCTAAGTGTCTAAGTGAGTGTCTAAGTGAGTGTCTAAGTGAGTGTCTAAGTGAGTGTCTAAGTGTCTAAGTGAGTGTCTAAGTGAGTGTCTAAGTGAGTGTCTAAGTGAGTGTCTAAGTGAGTGTCTAAGTAAGTGAGTGTCTAAGTGAGTGTCTAAGTAAGTGAGTGTCTAAGTGAGTGTCTAAGTAAGTGAGTGTCTAAGTGAGTGTCTAAGTGAGTGTCTAAGTGAGTGTCTAAGTGTCTAAGTGAGTGTCTAAGTGTCTAAGTGAGTGTCTAAGTGAGTGTCTAAGTGAGTGTCTAAGTGAGTGTCTAAGTGTCTAAGTGAGTGTCTAAGTGAGTGTCTAAGTGAGTGTCTAACGGAAGCAGCGGACACAAGCCGTGTCCAGGGCTTTGCGGAAGTCGGGGGTGAGTGGAGGGAGAGCGGTGAGGGGAGCTGAGTGAGTGTCTAAGTGAGTGTCTAAGTGAGTGTCTAAGTGTCTAAGTGAGTGTCTAAGTGAGTGTCTAAGTGAGTGTCTAAGTGAGTGTCTAATTGAGTGTCTAAGTGAGTGTCTAAGTAAGTGTCTAAGTGAGTGTCTAAGTAAGTGTCTAAGTGAGTGTCTAAGTGAGTGTCTAAGTGTCTAAGTGAGTGTCTAAGTGAGTGTCTAAGTGTCTAAGTGAGTGTCTAAGTGAGTGTCTAAGTGAGTGTCTAAGTGTCTAAGTGAGTGTCTAAGTGAGTGTCTAAGTGAGTGTCTAAGTGAGTGTCTAAGTGAGTGTCTAAGTGAGTGTCTAAGTGAGTGTCTAAGTGAGAGTCTAAGTAAGTGTCTAAGTGAGTGTCTAAGTGTCTAAGTGAGTGTCTAAGTGAGTGAGTGTCTAAGTGAGTGTCTAAGTGAGTGTCTAAGTAAGTGTCTAAGTGAGTGTCTAAGTGAGTGTCTAAGTGAGTGTCTAAGTGTCTAAGTGAGTGTCTAAGTGAGTGTCTAAGTGAGTGTCTAAGTGTCTAAGTGAGTGTCTAAGTGAGTGTCTAAGTGAGTGTCTAAGTGTCTAAGTGAGTGTCTAAGTGAGTGTCTAAGTGAGTGTCTAAGTGTCTAAGTGAGTGTCTAAGTGAGTGTCTAAGTGAGTGTCTAAGTGTCTAAGTGAGTGTCTAAGTGTCTAAGTGAGTGTCTAAGTGAGTGTCTAAGTGAGTGTCTAAGTGAGTGTCTAAGTGTCTAAGTGAGTGTCTAAGTGAGTGTCTAAGTGTCTAAGTGAGTGTCTAAGTGAGTGTCTAAGTGTCTAAGTGAGTGTCTAAGTGAGTGTCTAAGTGTCTAAGTGAGTGTCTAAGTGAGTGTCTAAGTGAGTGTCTAAGTGAGTGTCTAAGTGTCTAAGTGAGTGTCTAAGTGAGTGTCTAAGTGAGTGTCTAAGTGACTAAGTGTCTAAGTGAGTGTCTAAGTGAGTGTCTAAGTGAGTGTCTAAGTGAGTGTCTAAGTGTCTAAGTGAGTGTCTAAGTGAGTGTCTAAGTGAGTGTCTAAGTGTCTAAGTGAGTGTCTAAGTGTCTAAGTGAGTGTCTAAGTGAGTGTCTAAGTGAGTGTCTAAGTGAGTGTCTAAGTAAGTGAGTGTCTAAGTGAGTGTCTAAGTGAGTGTCTAAGTGTCTAAGTGAGTGTCTAAGTGTCTAAGTGAGTGTCTAAGTGAGTGTCTAAGTGAGTGTCTAAGTGAGTGTCTAAGTAAGTGAGTGTCTAAGTGAGTGTCTAAGTAAGTGAGTGTCTAAGTGAGTGTCTAAGTAAGTGAGTGTCTAAGTGAGTGTCTAAGTGAGTGTCTAAGTGAGTGTCTAAGTGTCTAAGTGAGTGTCTAAGTGTCTAAGTGAGTGTCTAAGTGAGTGTCTAAGTGAGTGTCTAAGTGAGTGTCTAAGTGTCTAAGTGAGTGTCTAAGTGAGTGTCTAAGTGAGTGTCTAACGGAAGCAGCGGACACAGGCCGTGTCCAGGGCTTTGCGGAAGTCGGGGGTGAGTGGAGGGAGAGCGGTGAGGGGAGCTGAGTGAGTGTCTAAGTGAGTGTCTAAGTGTCTGAGTGAGTGTCTAAGTGAGTGTCTAAGTGAGTGTCTAAGTGTCTAAGTGAGTGTCTAAGTGAGTGTCTAAGTGAGTGTCTAAGTGAGTGTCTAAGTGTCTGAGTGAGTGTCTAAGTGAGTGTCTAAGTGAGTGTCTAAGTGAGTGTCTAAGTGAGTGTCTAAGTGAGTGTCTAATTGAGTGTCTAAGTGAGTGTCTAAGTGAGTGTCTAAGTGAGTGTCTAAGTAAGTGTCTAAGTGAGTGTCTAAGTGAGTGTCTAAGTGTCTAAGTGAGTGTCTAAGTGAGGGTCTAAGTGAGTGTCTAAGTGAGTGTCTAAGTGTCTAAGTGAGTGTCTAAGTGAGTGTCTAAGTGAGTGTCTAAGTGTCTAAGTGAGTGTCTAAGTGAGTGTCTAATTGAGTGTCTAAGTGTCTAAGTGAGTGTCTAAGTGAGTGTCTAAGTGAGTGTCTAAGTGAGTGTCTAAGTGTCTAAGTGAGTGTCTAAGTGAGTGTCTAAGTGAGTGTCTAAGTGAGTGTCTAAGTGTCTAAGTGAGTGTCTAAGTGAGTGTCTAAGTGAGTGTCTAAGTGAGTGTCTAAGTGAGTGTCTAAGTGTCTAAGTGTCTAAGTGAGTGTCTAAGTGAGTGTCTAAGTGTCTAAGTGAGTGTCTAAGTGTCTAAGTGAGTGTCTAAGTGAGTGTCTAAGTGTCTAAGTGAGTGTCTAAGTGAGTGTCTAAGTGTCTAAGTGAGTGTCTAAGTGAGTGTCTAAGTGTCTAAGTGAGTGTCTAAGTGAGTGTCTAAGTGTCTAAGTGAGTGTCTAAGTGAGTGTCTAAGTGTCTAAGTGAGTGTCTAAGTGAGTGTCTAAGTGAGTGTCTAAGTGAGTGTCTAAGTGTCTAAGTGAGTGTCTAAGTGAGTGTCTAAGTGAGTGTCTAAGTGTCTAAGTGTCTAAGTGAGTGTCTAAGTGAGTGTCTAAGTGAGTGTCTAAGTGAGTGTCTAAGTGTCTAAGTGAGTGTCTAAGTGAGTGTCTAAGTGTCTAAGTGAGTGTCTAAGTGAGTGTCTAAGTGAGTGTCTAAGTGTCTAAGTGAGTGTCTAAGTGTCTAAGTGAGTGTCTAAGTGAGTGTCTAAGTGTCTAAGTGAGTGTCTAAGTGAGTGTCTAAGTGTCTAAGTGAGTGTCTAAGTGAGTGTCTAAGTGAGTGTCTAAGTGTCTAAGTGAGTGTCTAAGTGAGTGTCTAAGTGAGTGTCTAACGGAAGCAGCGGACACAGGCCGTGTCCAGGGCTTTGCGGAAGTCGGGGGTGAGTGGAGGGAGAGCGGTGAGGGGAGTTGAGTGAGTGTCTAAGTGAGTGTCTAAGTGTCTGAGTGAGTGTCTAAGTGAGTGTCTAAGTGAGTGTCTAAGTGTCTAAGTGAGTGTCTAAGTGAGTGTCTAAGTGAGTGTCTAAGTGAGTGTCTAAGTGTCTAAGTGAGTGTCTAAGTGAGTGTCTAAGTGAGTGTCTAACGGAAGCAGCGGACACAGGCCGTGTCCAGGGCTTTGCGGAAGTCGGGGGTGAGTGGAGGGAGAGCGGTGAGGGGAGCTGAGTGAGTGTCTAAGTGAGTGTCTAAGTGTCTGAGTGAGTGTCTAAGTGAGTGTCTAAGTGAGTGTCTAAGTGTCTAAGTGAGTGTCTAAGTGAGTGTCTAAGTGAGTGTCTAAGTGAGTGTCTAAGTGTCTGAGTGAGTGTCTAAGTGAGTGTCTAAGTGAGTGTCTAAGTGAGTGTCTAAGTGAGTGTCTAAGTGTCTAAGTGAGTGTCTAAGTGAGTGTCTAAGTGTCTAAGTGAGTGTCTAAGTGAGTGTCTAAGTGAGTGTCTAAGTGAGTGTCTAAGTGTCTAAGTGAGTGTCTAAGTGAGGGTCTAAGTGAGTGTCTAAGTGAGTGTCTAAGTGTCTAAGTGAGTGTCTAAGTGAGTGTCTAAGTGAGTGTCTAAGTGAGTGTCTAAGTGTCTAAGTGAGTGTCTAAGTGAGTGTCTAAGTGTCTAAGTGAGTGTCTAAGTGTCTAAGTGAGTGTCTAAGTGAGTGTCTAAGTGTCTAAGTGAGTGTCTAAGTGAGTGTCTAAGTGAGTGTCTAAGTAAGTGTCTAAGTGTCTAAGTGAGTGTCTAAGTGTCTAAGTGAGTGTCTAAGTGTCTAAGTGAGTGTCTAAGTGTCTAAGTGAGTGTCTAAGTGAGTGTCTAAGTGAGTGTCTAAGTGAGTGTCTAAGTGAGTGTCTAAGTGAGTGTCTAAGTGAGTGTCTAACGGAAGCAGCGGACACAGGCCGTGTCCAGGGCTTTGCGGAAGTCGGGGGTGAGTGGAGGGAGAGCGGTGAGGGGAGCTGAGTGGAGATCTTCGGGACAGTCGGAGAGACGGTGACCATCTCTCTTGCAGAGACCACAAACCACAGCTGGTGCCTACAGTGACACACACAGTGACACACACAGTGACACACACAGTGACACACACAGTGACACACACACACAGTGACACACACAGTGACACACACAGTGACACACACACACAGTGACACACACAGTGTCACACACACACACAGTGACACACACACAGTGACACACACACAATGACACACACACAGTGACACACACAGTGACACACACACAGTGACACACACACACAGTGACACACACAGTGACACACACACAGTGACACACACAGTGACACACACACAGTGACACACACAGTGACACACACACAGTGACACACACAGTGACACACACACACACAGTGACACACACACACACAGTGACACACACACACACAGTGACACACACACACAGTGACACACACACAGTGACACACACACACAGTGACACACACACACAGTGACACACACACAGTGACACACACAGTGACACACACACACAGTGACACACACACACAGTGACACACACACACAGTGACACACACAGTGACACACACACACAGTGACACACACAGTGACACACACACAGTGACACACACAGTGACACACACACACAGTGACACACACACACAGTGACACACACAGTGACACACACACACAGTGACACACACACACAGTGACACACACAGTGACACACACACACAGTGACACACACACACAGTGACACACACACACAGTGACACACACACACAGTGACACACACACAGTGACACACACACAGTGACACACACACAGTGACACACACACAGTGACACACACACACAGTGACACACACAGTGACACACACACAGTGACACACACACAGTGACACACACACACAGTGACACACACACACAGTGACACACACACAGTGACACACACACACACAGTGACACACACAGTGACACACACAGTGACACACACACACACAGTGACACACACAGTGACACACACACAGTGACACACACAGTGACACACACACAGTGACACACACACAGTGACACACACACAGTGACACACACACACACAGTGACACACACACACACAGTGACACACACAGTGACACACACAGTGACACACAGTGACACACACACACAGTGACACACACAGTGACACACACAGTGACACACACACAGTGACACACACACAGTGACACACAGTGACACACACAGTGACACACACACAGTGACACACAGTGACACACACAGTGACACACAGTGACACACACAGTGAGACACACAAAGTGACACACACAGTGACACACACACACAGTGACACACACACACAGTGACACACACAGTGACACACACAGTGACACACACACAGTGACACACACACAGTGACACACAGTGACACACACAGTGACACACAGTGACACACACACAGTGACACACACACAGTGAGACACACAAAGTGACACACACAGTGACACACACACACAGTGACACACACACAGTGACACACACACAGTGACACACACACAGTGACACACACACAGTGACACACACAGTGACACACACACACACAGTGACACACACACAGTGACACACACAGTGAGACACACACACAGTGACACACACAGTGACACACACACACAGTGACACACAGTGACACACACAGTGACACACAGTGACACACACACAGTGACACACACACAGTGAGACACACAAAGTGACACACACAGTGACACACACACACAGTGACACACACACAGTGACACACACACACAGTGACACACACAGTGACACACACACAGTGACACACACAGTGACACACACACAGTGACACACACACAGTGACACACACAGTGACACACACACAGTGACACACACACAGTGACACACACACAGTGACACACACACAGTGACACACACACAGTGACACACAGTGACACACACAGTGACACACACACAGTGACACACAGTGACACACACAGTGACACACAGTGACACACACAGTGAGACACACAAAGTGACACACACAGTGACACACACACACAGTGACACACACACACAGTGACACACACAGTGACACACACAGTGACACACACACAGTGACACACACACAGTGACACACAGTGACACACACAGTGACACACAGTGACACACACACAGTGACACACACACAGTGAGACACACAAAGTGACACACACAGTGACACACACACACAGTGACACACACACAGTGACACACACACAGTGACACACACACAGTGACACACACACAGTGACACACACAGTGACACACACACACACAGTGACACACACACAGTGACACACACAGTGAGACACACACACAGTGACACACACAGTGACACACACACACAGTGACACACAGTGACACACACAGTGACACACAGTGACACACACACAGTGACACACACACAGTGAGACACACAAAGTGACACACACAGTGACACACACACACAGTGACACACACACAGTGACACACACACACAGTGACACACACAGTGACACACACACAGTGACACACACAGTGACACACACACAGTGACACACACACAGTGACACACACAGTGACACACACACAGTGACACACACACAGTGACACACACAGTGAGACACACACAGTGACACACACACAGTGACACACACAGTGAGACACACACAGTGACACACACACAGTGACACACAGTAACACACACAGTGACACACAGTAACACACAAAGTGACACAAAGATACAAAGACAAAGATCCCCCATATAGCCTTAACAGACTGTAGGGGCAAGTGCTGTTAGCGAGCACCTATGAAGGCCGGAACGGTACACGAGGGGGTGGGTGGCCAGCACCACGCCCGACCGCCTTTGTCTCCCTAGTGGCGATGTTTACACACCGCACCAGGTACTCATTTGAGGCTGAGTCGACCTAGGGGAGGCCCGGGACCGGTTCAGAAAATCGTCACTGGTGTTGGCCGTGAGCGGGAATTGAACCCGGGTCGCCAGGTTCATAGCGCAGCGTAGCGCTAACCACTACACTATGTGTTTGTGTCTCTCCACGCACGAACCTTGCCCTGAGTGAGGATGAGTTTGTCAAACACGAAGCTGTAGGAGTCTGGGTCGTCTTCATCACCATCACCAGCACCACCATCACCAGCACCACCATCACCAACACCAACACCAGCACCACCATCACCAGCACCATCACCAGCACCACCACCATCACCATCATCAGCTCCTGTAGTGGAAGCAGAGGTTAAGGGTTCAGTTCGTGTCTCTCTCTCTCTGTGTGTCTCTCTGTGTCTCTCTGTGTGTCTCTGTGTGTGTGTCTCTGTGTGTGTGTCTGTGTGTCTCTGTGTGTCTCTGTGTGTGTGTCTCTGTGTGTGTGTCTGTGAGTCTCTGTGTGTCTCTGTGAGTCTCTGTGAGTTTCTGTGTGTCTCTGTTTGTCTCTGTGAGTCTCTGTGGGTCTCTGTGTGTCTCTGTGAGTCTCTGTGAGTCTCTGTGTGTCTCTGTGTGTGTGTCTGTGTGTCTCTGTGTGTCTCTGTGAGTCTCTGTGAGTCTCTGTGTGTCTCTGTGAGTCTCTGTGAGTCTCTGTGTGTCTCTGTGTGTCTCTGTGTGTCTCTGTGGGTCTCTGTGAGTCTCTGTGAGTCTCTGTGTCTCTGTGAGTCTCTGTGAGTCTCTGTGTGTCTCTGTTTGTCTCTGTGTGTCTCTGTGGGTCTCTGTGAGTCTCTGTGTGTCTCTGTGTGTCTCTGTGTGTCTCTGTGAGTCTCTGTGAGTCTCTGTGTGTCTCTGTGAGTCTCTGTGAGTCTCTGTGTGTCTCTGTGGGTCTCTGTGAGTCTCTGTGAGTCTCTGTGTGTCTCTGTGTGTCTCTGTTTGTCTCTGTGTGTCTCTGTGGGTCTCTGTGAGTCTCTGTGAGTCTCTGTGTGTCTCTGTGTGTCTCTGTGTGTCTCTGTGAGTCTCTGTGAGTCTCTGTGTGTCTCTGTGAGTCTCTGTGAGTCTCTGTGTGTCTCTGTGTGTCTCTGTTTGTCTCTGTGTGTCTCTGTGGGTCTCTGTGAGTCTCTGTGAGTCTCTGTGTGTCTCTGTGTGTCTCTGTTTGTCTCTGTGTGTCTCTGTGGGTCTCTGTGAGTCTCTGTGTGTCTCTGTGTGTCTCTGTGTGTCTCTGTGTGTCTCTGTGAGTCTCTGTGAGTCTCTGTGTGTCTCTGTGTGTCTCTGTGTGTCTCTGTGAGTCTCTGTGAGTCTCTGTGTGTCTCTGTGAGTCTCTGTGAGTCTCTGTGTGTCTCTGTGTGTCTCTGTTTGTCTCTGTGTGTCTCTGTGGGTCTCTGTGAGTCTCTGTGAGTCTCTGTGTGTGTCTATGAGTCTCTGTGGGTCTCTGTGAGTCTCTGTGGGTCTCTGTGAGTCTCTGTGGGTCTCAGTGAGTCTCTGTGAGTCTCTGTGGTTCTCTGTGGGTCTCAGTTCTCTGTGAGTCTCTGTGGGTCTCTGTGAGTCTCTGTAGGGTCTCTGTGAGTCTCTGTGAGTCTCTGTGGGTCTCTGTGAGTCTCTGTGGGTCTCTGTGGTTCTCTGTGGGTCTCAGTTCTCTGTGAGTCTCTGTGGGTCTCTGTGAGTCTCTGTAGGGTCTCTGTCAGTCTCTGTCAGTCTCTGTGGGTCTCTGTGGGTCTCTGTGGGTCTCTGTGGGTCTCTGTGGGTCTCTGTGGGTCTCTGTGAGTCTCTGTGGGTCTCTGTGGGTCTCTGTGTGTCTCTGTGGGTCTCTGTGGGTCTCTGTGAGTCTCTGTGAGTCTCTGTGGGTCTCTGTGGGTCTCTGTGAGTCTCTGTGGGTCTCTGTGAGTCTCTGTGGGTCTCTGTGAGTCTCTGTGGGTCTCTGTGGGTCTCTGTGGGTCTCTGTGAGTCTCTGTGGGTCTCTGTGGGTCTCTGTGAGTCTCTGTGAGTCTCTGTGGGTCTCTGTGAGTCTCTGTGGGTCTCTGCGGGTCTCTGCGGGTCTCTGCGGGTCTCTGTCAGTCTCTGTGAGTCTCTGTGGGTCTCTGTGGGTCTCTGTGAGTCTCTGTGAGTCTCTGTGGGTCTCTGTGGGTCTCTGTGAGTCTCTGTGGGTCTCTGTGAGTCTCTGTGGGTCTCTGTGAGTCTCTGTGGGTCTCTGTGAGTCTCTGTGGGTCTCTGTGGGTCTCTGTGGGTCTCTGTGAGTCTCTGTGGGTCTCTGTGGGTCTCTGTGAGTCTCTGTGAGTCTCTGTCGGTCTCTGTGAGTCTCTGAGAGTCTCTGTGGGTCTCTGTGAGTCTCTGTGAGTCTCTGTGAGTCTCTGTGTGTCTCTGTGGGTCTCTGTGTGTCTCTGTGAGTCTCTGTGAGTCTCTGTCGGTCTCTGTGGGTCTCTGTGTGTCTCTGTGGGTCTGTGTGAGTCTCTGTGTGTCTCTGTGGGTCTCTGTGGGTCTCTGTGGGTCTCTGTGAGTCTCTGTGGGTCTCTGTGGGTCTCTGTGGGTCTCTGTGAGTCTCTGAGAGTCTCTGTGGGTCTCTGTGAGTCTCTGAGAGTCTCTGAGAGTCTCTGTGGGTCTCTGTGGGTCTCTGTGAGTCTCTGTCAGTCTCTGTGAGTCTCTGTGGGTCTCTGTGGGTCTCTGTGAGTCTCTGTGGGTCTCTGTCAGTCTCTGTGGGTCTCTGTGGGTCTCTGTGAGTCTCTGTGGGTCTCTGTGTGTCTCTGTGGGTCTCTGTGGGTCTCTGTGGGTCTCTGTGAGTCTCTGTGTGTCTCTGTGGGTCTCTGTGGGTCTCTGTGAGTCTCTGTGAGTCTCTGTGGGTCTCTGTCAGTCTCTGTGGGTCTCTGTGTGTCTCTGTGGGTCTCTGTGGGTCTCTGTCAGTCTCTGTCAGTCTCTGTGAGTCTCTGTGTGTCTCTGTGGGTCTCTGTGAGTCTCTGTGGGTCTCTGTGAGACTCTGTGGGTCTCTGTGAGTCTCTGTGAGGCTGTGAGTCTCTGTGTGTCTCTGTGGGTCTCTGTGGGTCTCTGTCAGTCTCTGTGAGTCTCTGTGAGTCTCTGTGGGTCTCTGTCAGTCTCTGTGGGTCTCTGTGGGTCTCTGTGAGTCTCTGTGAGTCTCTGTGTGTCTCTGTGGGTCTCTGTGGGTCTCTGTGGGTCTCTGTGGGTCTCTGTGAGTCTCTGTGAGTCTATGTGGGTCTCTGTGAGTCTCTGTGTGTCTCTGTGGGTCTCTGTGGGTCTCTGTGAGTCTCTGTGAGTCTCTGTGGGTCTCTGTCAGTCTCTGTGGGTCTCTGTGTGTCTCTGTGGGTCTCTGTGGGTCTCTGTCAGTCTCTGTCAGTCTCTGTGAGTCTCTGTGGGTCTCTGTCAGTCTCTGTGGGTCTCTGTGGGTCTCTGCGAGTCTCTGTGAGTCTCTGTGGGTCTCTGTGGGTCTCTGTGAGTCTCTGTCAGTCTCTGTTAGTCTCTGTAGTTGCAAGGGAGACCGCCCACCCACCCATGTGACCGCCTATCGACCAATCGCCTTGACGTTCACCTGCGTTGGCCATCTTTGGCAGTGGGGTGGTGGGACCTTCGGCCATCTTGGGTGGGGTGGTGGGACCTTCGGCCATCTTGTGTGGGGTGGCAGTGCTGTCGGCCATCTTGGGTGGTGGTGTGGCGGTAGCGTCGGCCATTTTGCGTGGGGTGGTGGTGCCTTCGGCCATCTTGCGTGGGGTGGCGGTGCTGTCCGCCATCTTGGGTGGTGGTGTGGCGGTACCGTCGGCCATCTTGCGTGGGGTGGCGGTGATGTCGGCCATCTTGGGTGGTGGTGTGGCAGTACCGTCCGCCATCTTGGGTGGTGGTGTGGCAGTACCGTCGGCCATCTTGGGCAGGGTGGCATTACCAGCAACTGCTTCCTCCTCCTCCTCCTCATCGCCACCGTCGCCATCGTCGTCGTCATGATCATCGTCATCATCAGCGTCATCGTCGTCATCATCGTCGTCATCATCGTCATCATCGTCGTCATCGTCGTCATCGTCATCATCATCATCGTCGTCATCATCGTCATCATCATCATCGTCGTCATCGTCGTCGCTTGCAGACGAGAGGTCGTGGGAGGTCATCTCCGTGGCGATCGAGCCAGGCTCCGCCCCTTCCCCCGTCTCCATGGCGACCGATCCCGGCTCCGCCTCCGCCACGGTCTCCACGGCGACCGATCCCGGCTCCGCCCCCTCCCCCGTTTCCTTGGCGACCGAGCCCGGCTCCGCCCCCTCCCCAGTCTCCACGGCGACCGAGCCCGGCTCCGCCCCCTCCCCGGTCTCCACGGCGACCGAGCCCGGCTCCGCCCCCTCCCCCGTTTCCTTGGCGACAGAGCCCGGCCCCGCCCCCTCTCCCGTCTCCGTGGCGACCGAGCCTGGCCCCGCCCCCTCAGCGGCGACGGATTTAGGCTCCGCCCCCTCCTCATCCTTGACATTCACTCTCTCATTCACTCTCTCATTCACTACTGCCTCCTTCCCTCCCTCCCTCAATGCGTCAACCGTGTCTCTCCCCGTGTCTCTCCCCGCGTCTCTCCCCGCGTCTCTCCCCGTGTCTCTCCCCGTATCTCTCCCCGCGTCTCTCCCCGTGTCTCTCCCCGCGTCTCTCCCCGTGTCTCTCCCGGTGTCTCTCCCCGTGTCTCTCCCCGCGTCTCTCCCCGCGTCTCTCCCCGTGTCTCTCCCCGTATCTCTCCCCGCGTCTCTCCCCGTGTCTCTCCCCGCGTCTCTCCCCGTGTCTCTCCCGGTGTCTCTCCCCGTGTCTCTCCCCGTGTCTCTCCCCGTGTCTCTCCCCGTGTCTCTCCCCGTGTCTCTCCCGGTGTCTCTCCCCGCGTCTCTCCCCGCGTCTCTCCCCGTGTCTCTCCCCGCGTCTCTCCCCGTGTCTCTCCCCGCGTCTCTCCCCGTGTCTCTCCCCGCGTCTCCGTTGACGAGCGGTCCCGGGGGAGACTTCTTGTGAGGGATGGCAAAGTAGCTGCAGATAGACACAGGCAGATAGACAAACGTGTCTCTATCCCCGTGTCTCTCTCTCTCCGTGTCTCTCTCTCTCTCTCCGTGTGTCTCTCTCTCTCCCCGTGTCTCTCTCTCTCCCCGTGTGTCTCTCTCTCACCGTGTCTCTCTCTCCCTGTGTCTCTCTCACTCCCCGTGTCTCTCTCTCACCGTGTCTCTCTCCCCGTGTCTCTCTCTCTCACCGTGTCTCTCTCTCCCTGTGTCTCTCTCACTCCCCGTGTCTCTCTCCCCGTGTTTCTCTCTCCCCGTGTCTCTCTCTCTCCCCGTGTCTCTCCCTGTGTCTCTCTCTCCCCGTGTCTCTCTCCCCGTGTCTCTCTCTCTCCCCGGGTCTCTCTCCCCGTGTCTCTCTCCCCGTCTCTCTCTCTCTCTCCCCATGTGTCTCTCTCTCTCCCCATGTGTCTCTCTCTCCCCGTGTCTCTCTCTCTCCACGTGTCTCTCTCTCTCTCCCCGTGTCTCTCTCTCTCCCCGTGTCTCTCTCTCTCCCCGTGTCTCTCTCTCTCTCCCCGTGTCTCTCTCTCTCTCCCCGTGTCTCTCTCTCTCCCCGTGTCTCTCTCTCTCTCCCCGTGTCTTTCTCTCTCCCCGTGTCTCTCTCTCTCTCCCCGTGTCTCTCTCTCTCTCCCCGTGTCTCTCTCTCTCTCCCCGTGTCTCTCTCTCTCCCCGTGTCTCTCTCTCTCTCTCTCCCCGTGTCTCTCTCTCTCCCCGTGTGTCTCTGTCTCTCCCCGTGTGTCCGTGTGCGTCCTCACCGGTATGCTTGTCTCACACACTCCAGCATGTAGTCAAACACGAGTTGGCTGTTCAGCGAGCGGGCAACATTCCGCCTGGTGGAGTACGGATCTGGAGGATGGACCATCACCGCCATCAACACCACCACCAACAACACCACCAACAACCGCCATTCGCCACTAAGTGGCGGTGACGTCACCACGACGCTTGTGCCAGGCCATGTGCACCCTGAGGCCACGTGAAGTGTCGAACGCCCGCTGGCAGGAGGTCACGGGGCAGACCCAAGTGCCACGGGTCGACTGACTGAGATGAGTGGCTGATGCACCACCTGTGCCCCCTACTGTGCCAACCTGCTGTGCTTTAGCCACCCGGCGCTCCGCTCGTTGTTGTGAGCGTCGCTCCTCCGCCCTCCGTTGTTGTTGGAGGGCGACTGCCTCCAACTGCCCAGTAGCGTCCTTCACGAGCCTCCTCCACAGAGGCCGATCTTGACACCGCTGGAACCGGTCATCGGCAAGTCCACTCAGCTCCACGTCCTCCTGTACCACGTCACTCCATCTCTTCTCTAGCCCGTGCCGCGCCTGTTTAGCCCCCTCGATCCGGCCGAACAAAAGCTGTTTCGGCATTCGGTGGCTGGGCATGCGGGCTACATGACCCAGCCAACGCAGCCTTGCCTGCCGGAGGAGCTCACCGATGGGACTTTGTCCAGATCTTTCAAGGATTTGTGAGCTCCTCACACAATCCAGCCTAGTTAAACCCAGGATGGATCGTAGGCAGGCCAGCCTAAATGTTTCTAACCGGCGAAGATATTCCATTAGGGGGGTCCACGTTTCACAAGCGTAGAGAAGGGAGGGAATGACCGTGGCATAGAAGACCTGAAGCTTAGTGCGGAGCGACAGACCAGGTAGCTTCCACACAGCGTTACGCAACCGATGAAAAGATATTGCCGCTTGACTGATTCGGAGTGAGACCTCTGCTGTTAAAATGGAGCCAATCATAAGCACACTGCCCAGGTATGGGAAACTCTCCACTCTCTCCATAACTGCCCCATCACCAATTGGGAGTTATGGGGGTGGAGTGTCCGATGGTACAAAATACCCTGGCAGGTGCTTAGTTTTGGTGGGGCTGATGGTAAGGCCCCACCTCTTAGTGGCACGCTCCAGTCTCAGCAGCAGCGTCTCCAACTCCTCCTCTGAGTGAGCAGCGATTACCAGATCATCAGCATACATAACGTGGTTGAGCAATAGGGAGCCATCCCTTGACCGCACCCGGGCGTCGATAAGCCTCCCATTATATCTGTACCAGATGGAAATTCCTCCGGTACAACTATTGAAGGCTTCACGAAACACGTGGTCAAAATAGATGTTAAATAATGTGGGAGCCAGAGGACATCCCTGTCGCACCCCAAGGTGTACAGAGAATGGCTCCGACTCCCGGCCACGTAGTTTTACCCGGGCCCGCTCACCATCATGAAGGTCCTTAATGATCGTGAGCAGAGGGTCAGGTACTCCAAAAGCACGAAGAACGACCCAGAGCCCAGGCCTACTGATGGTATCATAGGCCTTGACCAGGTCAATAAAGCAGAGATGTAGGTCTTGTTGGAATTCCCTACACCTCTGCTGTAGCAAACGGACAGAAAATATGGCATCTGTGCAGGACCGCCCTTTCCTGAAACCGCATTGGGGCTCCGCAAGCCTCTCCTCAGCGTGCCTGGCAAGGCGATGTTGAATAATCCTTGCCAGGACCTTTCCCGGCACACTGAGGAGTGAGATGCCCCTGTAGTTGTTACAGTCTGTGCGGTCCCCCTTCTTAAAGAGGGGGACCACCAGGGGATCCTTCCAATCCCTGCGGAACCCGTCCAGTGGTCCAGACTGTTGTTATGATGTTATATAGGGCAGTCTGTGCACAAACGCCACCCTCCCTCAGCATTTCGCTTGGGAGATCATCTCTGCCCGCTGCCTTTCCTGGTCTCAGACTCCGGATCGCCTTCAGTACTTCCTCAACAGATGGTACTTCAGCCAGTCACTCACAGGGGGTGACTTCTTCCAATATTTGAGGCACCGCAGCCTCAGCAGGGTCATCCTCACTTTGTGCCACGATGTTTTCCTGGCTGAGGGATTTTCCCTCCCCCAGGACCTCACAGAAATGCTCAGAAAATCTACGAACCTGTTCCTGGGGGTCGGAGATTGGATCACCGTTTTTCCCCTAATGATGGTAATAGGTGTGGCGCTGCAGGTTACTTTTTTGATGGAGTTAAATAGAGATTTGTGATCACGGGCCACTGAGGCAGACTCCATCTCCTCAGCAACCCGCGACCACCACCCAACCTTGCAGCGCCTCACGGCTCTCCGAACCTCCGAGCGAAGGCTGTAGTAAGCCTCCTCATTCTCTGACATGAGATGGTGTAGCCGATGAGAGTGGGCCTGTCGCTTTTTCTCAACTATCCTGAACACCTCCTCTGTCAGATGACTAGTCGATGGTCAGAGGGCAGATCAGCTCCACGGTAGGTCCTGGTGTCAAGGACATGGGCTCGCATCCACTGGTCCGTCACTATGTAGTCCAGCAGATGTTCTTGCTTGGACCCGGCATGCATCCATGATGTTGTGTGGATGCGCCGATGCCGGAACAGCGTGTTGGTAATTACAAGCCCATGGGCTGCACAAAAATCTAGCAGCCTCCCATTCATTCTTTTCTTCAGAAGAAGAGCCACACCCTGTTGTTTGGCAGTCTGCTGCCCCGAGTAGAGGACTGTCCACCCCTCATGGTGGCAGGAGCCAGAACTGGTCCACCGGACCTCCTGAATGCAACAGAGATCCAGACGGTACCGGTCCAGCTCCCGACGGAGGAGTGGCAGCCTCTCCTCCGCAGTGAGCGTTCGAACATTCCACGTAGCCACACGAAGTGGCTTTTCGTTGTTTCTGGAGGAGCCCCGAGGGTAGAGCTTCAATCTCCTGGCTCCGCCAATTGGGGTTTTGGCCAGGAGACGTCATAGACGCCTGTCCCCCCGGGGCCTCCGGCACAAGCTTATTAGTTACATATTTCAGTTTAATTCGTGGTTTCGTGGTAATTAATTGAAGGTGGAGGGGTTACCAGCCCCTCGCACCCGTCCAGAGCCCCCGTTTAGCCCCTGTGGTGGTCACAGACGCCATGAGGGGAGGAGCCGATCGGAATTGGATCTCCCCCCACAGCACTGTCCACGACAGAGTTGCCCGTCTGACGCACACACACAGTGACACACAGTAACACACACAGTGACACACAGTAACACACACAGTGACACACACACACAGTGACACACACACACAGTGACACACACACACAGTGACACACACAGTGACACACACACAGTGACACACACAGTGACACACACACAGTGACACACAGTAACACACACACAGTGACACACAGTAACACACAGTGACACACACACACAGTGACACACAGTAACACACAGTGACACACACACACACAGTGACACACACACACAGTGACACACACAGTGACACACACACACAGTGACACGCACACACACAGTGACACGCACACACACAGTGACACACACACAGTGACACACAGTGACACACACACAGTGACACACACAGTGACACACACACAGTGACACACACAGTGACACACACACAGTGACACACACACAGTGACACACACACACACATAGTGACACACACAGTGACACACACAGTGACACACACAGCGTTACACACACACAGCGTTACACACACACACAGACAGTGACAGAGTGACAGAGTGACACCACGCTGACCTTCGATGGCTATCCTCCGTCTTGCCCACCCCTTTCCCTCCCTCGTCACGCAGCAAACGGACGACGTGCTGGGCGAGGTGGTGGACGAGGTGGTGGACGAGGTGGTGGACGAGGTGGTGGTGGACAAGGTGGTGGACGAGGTGGACACCACCCTGACGGACAAGACCACCTCCTCCAGCCGGAGCTCCACGCTCAGAAAGCGGAGCAGCTCCAGCCAGAGGCGACCCAGCTCCTCCTCGTTAACCTCGTTCACCCGCTCCAACTCCTCCTGCTGCTGCTGCTGCTGCTGCTGATCCTCCTCCGCCACCACCTCGTCACGTAGGCGGTCGAGGGCAGGCGCCGAAGAGGTGACGGGGACGGCCGACGACGATGAGGAGGAGGAGGAGGATGATGATGATGAGGCGGTAGAGGCGGTGGTGGCGGCGGTGGTGGTGGTGGTGGAGGCCGCAGAAGTTTCAAACACCAGGCAAGACTGCGGGAGGAGAGACACGGGGTGAGAGAGAGACACGGTGAGAGAGAGAGAGAGACACGGGGTGAGAGAGAGACACGGGGTGAGAGAGAGAGAGACACGGGGTGAGAGAGAGACACGGTGAGAGAGAGAGAGAGACACGGTGAGAGAGAGAGACACGGTGAGAGAGAGAGACACGGTGAGAGAGAGAGAGACACGGGGTGAGAGAGAGACACGGTGAGAGAGAGAGACACGGTGAGAGAGAGACACGGTGAGAGAGAGAGAGAGAGACGGTGAGAGAGAGAGAGAGACACGGGGTGAGAGAGAGACACGGGGTGAGAGAGAGACACGGGGAGAGAGAGAGACACGGGGTGAGAGAGAGACACGGGGAGAGAGAGAGACACGGGGAGAGAGAGAGACACGGGGTGAGAGAGAGACACGGGGAGAGAGAGAGAGACACGGGGAGAGAGATACGGGGAGAGAGAGAGACACGGTGAGAGAGAGAGAGACACGGGGAGAGAGAGAGAGACACGGGGAGAGAGAGAGAGACGGGGTGAGAGAGATACGGGGAGAGAGAGAGACACGGAGAGAGAGACACGGGGAGAGAGAGAGACGGGGTGAGAGAGAGACACGGTGAGAGAGAGAGAGACACGGGGAGAGAGAGAGAGAGACGGGGTGAGAGAGACACGGTGAGAGAGAGAGAGAGAGACAGGGTGAGAGAGACACGGGGAGAGAGAGAGACACGGGGAGAGAGAGAGACACGGTGAGAGAGAGAGACACGGGGAGAGAGAGAGACACGGGGAGAGAGAGAGAAACGGTGAGAGAGAGAGACACGGGGAGAGAGACACGGGGAGAGAGAGAGACACGGGGAGAGAGACACGGGGAGAGAGAGAGACACGGTGAGAGAGAGAGATACGGGGAGAGAGAGAGAGAGACACGGGGTGAGAGAGAGACACGGGGAGAGAGAGAGAGAGACACGGGGAGAGAGACACGGTGAGAGAGAGAGAGAGACACAGTGAGAGAGAGACACGGTGTTATTCGTGTTAATAGCTTAGACATTTACCCACCAACCCACCCACCACCCACCCCACCCCACCCACCCACCCCACCCACCCACCACTCACCCAACCAGATGCTATGGGTGTCCCTGTTGGAGCACCACCACCTCCACCACCACCACCACCACCACCTCCACCACCACCTCCACCACCACCACCGCCACCACCGCCACCACCGCCACCACCGCCGCCGCTGTCCCGGTGATGCTCCCATCTGACATGGGAGTTCACCACAGGGCCCAGGTGGAACTCATCAACAGTGGAGCTGTCCAGACCAGGGATCTAGAGACACATCAACCAACATCACCACCACCATCACCACCATCATCGTCGTCACCAACATCACCAACATCGTCACCGTCACCATCATCACCAACATCACCACCATCATCATCACCAACAACATCACCACCATCACCATCATCACCATCATCACCACCAACATCACCATCACCACCAACACCAACACCACCATCACCAACATCATCACCATCACCACCATCATCACCACCATCATCACCATCACCACCACCACCACCATCATCATCATCACCATCATCACCATCATCATCACCATCATCATCATCACCACCATCACCATCATCACCATCACCACCATCACCATCATCACCATCACCACCATCACAACCACCACCATCACCACCACCACCATCACCATCATCACCATCATCACCAGTCTCACTCTCTCTGTGTGTCTCTGTGTGTGTCTGTGTGTCTCTCTCTGTGTGTCTCTCTCTGTGTGTCTCTCTCTGTGTGTCTCTCTCTGTGTGTCTCTCTCTGTGTGTCTCTCTCTGTGTGTCTCTCTCTGTGTGTCTCTCTCTGTGTCTCTGTCTGTCTGTGTGTGTGTGTGTGTCTCTGTGTGTCTCTCTCTGTGTCTCTCTGTGTGTCTCTGTGTGTGTCTTTGTGTATCTGTGTGTGTCTCTGTCTGTGTCTCTGTCTCTCTCTGTGTGTCTCTGCGTGTCTCTGTCTGTGTCTCTGTCTGTGTCTCTGTCTGTGTCTCTGTCTGTGTCTCTGCGTGTGTCTCTGCGTGTGTCTCTGCGTGTGTCTCTGTGTGTCTCTGTGTGTCTCTGTGTGTGTCTGTGTGTCTCTCTGTGTGTCTCTCTGTGTGTCTCTCTGTGTGTCTCTCTGTGTGTCTCTCTGTGTGTCTCTCTGTGTGTCTCTCTCTCTGTGTCTCTCTCTCTGTGTCTCTCTCTCTGTGTCTCTCTCTGTGTGTCTCTGTGTGTCTCTGTCTGTGTCTCTGTGTGTGTCTCTGTGTGTGTCTCTGTGTGTGTCTCTGTGTGTGTCTCTGTGTGTGTCTCTGTGTGTCTCTGTGTGTGTCTCTGTGTGAGTCTCTGTGTGTGTCTCTGTGTGTCTCTGTGTGTGTGTCTCTGTGTGTGTCTCTCTGTGTCTCTCTCTGTGTGTGTCTCTGTGTGTCTCTCTATCTGTGTGTCTCTCTATCTGTGTGTCTCTCTGTCTGTGTGTCTCTCTGTGTGTGTGTGTCTCTGTGTGTGTCTCTGTGTCTCTCTCTGTGTGTGTCTCTGTGTGTCTCTGTCTGTGTCTCTGTCTGTGTCTCTGTCTGTGTCTCTGTCTGTGTCTCTGTCTGTGTCTCTGTCTGTGTCTCTGTGTGTGTCTCTGTCTGTGTCTCTGTGTGTGTCTCTGTCTCTCTCTGTGTGTCTCTGTGTGTCTCTCTCTGTGTGTCTCTCTCTGTGTGTCTCTCTCTGTGTGTCTCTCTCTGTGTGTCTCTCTCTGTGTGTCTCTCTCTGTGTGTCTCTCTCTGTGTGTCTCTCTCTGTGTGTCTGTGTGTGTGTGTGTCTCTGTCTGTCTCTGTGTGTCTCTGTGTGTGTCTCTGTGTCTCTGTGTGTCACTGTGTGTGTCTCTGTGTGTGTCTCTGTCTCTGTCTCTGTGTGTGTCTCTGTCTCTGTCTCTGTGTGTGTCTCTGTGTGTGTCTCTGTGTGTCACTGTGTGTGTCTCTGTGTGTCTCTCTCTGTGTGTCACTGTGTGTGTCTCTGTGTGTCTCTCTCTGTGTGTCTCTGTCTCTGTGTGTCTCTGTCTCTGTGTGTGTCTCTGTGTGTGTCTCTCTCTCTGTGTCTCTGTGTGTGTCTCACCCATGGTCCGAGAGGAGTGGGTATGAGCGGCGGGCTCCGCTGCTGCAGGAAGTGAACCACCATCAGGACGAGCGAGTACGCAGGGAGCCCACCCTCTCGCTGGCAGTCCACGTGGCACAGCTACACACCGAGAGACACGGGGAGAGAGAGACACGGGGAGAGACACGGGGAGAGAGAGACACGGGGAGAGAGAGAGACACGGGGAGAGAGAGAGAGACACGGGGAGAGAGATGGGGAGAGACACGGGGAGAGAGAGAGACAACGGGGAGAGACACGGGGAGAGAGAGAGAGACACAGGGAGAGACACGGGGAGAGAGACACGGGGAGACATGATGTTAGTTGTGTAATTAACTTTGACATTCACCAACCCACCCACCCACCCAACCACCCACCCACCCAACCACCCACCAAACCACCCACCCACCCAACCACCCACCCAACCACCCACCCACCCAACCACCCACCCACCCAACCACCCACCCAACCACCCACCCACCCAACCACCCACCCACCAAACCACCCACCCACCAAACCACCAACCCACCCACCAAACCACCAAACCAACCAACACCAACCCACCCACCCACCACCAACCCACCCAACCCACCCACCCACCAACCCACCCACCCACCAACCCACCCACCCACCAACCCACCCACCCACCAACCCACCCACCCACCAACCCACCCACCAACCCACCCACCAACCCACCCACCAACCCACCCACCCACCAACCCACCCACCCACCAACCCACCCACCCACCAACCCACCCACCCACCAACCCACCCACCCACCCACCCACCAACCCACCCATCCACCCACCAACTCACCCACCAACCCACCAACCCACCAACCCACCAACCCACCCACCAACCCACCCACCCAACCACCAACCCACCCACCCACCCACCAACCAACCCACCCATCCACCCACCAACTCACCCACCAACCCACCAACCCACCCAACCACCAACCCACCCAACCACCAACCCACCCACCTTAGCCCCTCCCCCTCAAGCCCCTCCCCCTCAAGGCCCTCCCCCTCAAGCCCCTCCCCCCCGACAAGCCCCGCCCCCACTCACCCGTGCCCACACCCTGAACGAGTGGGCGAGTGGCAGCAGCATCGGAGTGGTCAGCTGACACAGAGCCCTGAGCAGGCAAGACGTCTGATAGGCCAGCTGGTTACCAGCTGATATACAGCATTGTAGACAACTGTGACACACACAGTGACACACACAGTGACACACACACACAGTGACACACACACACAGTGACACACAGTGACACACACACAGTGACACACACAGTGTCACACACAGTGACACACACAGTGACACACACAGTGACACACACAGTGACACACACACACAGTGACACACACAGTGACACACACACACAGTGACACACAGTGACACACACAGTGACACACACACAGTGACACACACAGTGACACACACAGTGACACACACACAGTGACACACACAGTGACACACACAGTGACACACACACACACAGTGACACACACAGTGACACACACAGTGACACACACACACAGTGACACACACACACAGTGACACACACACACAGTGACACACACACACAGTGACACACACACACAGTGACACACACACACACACAGTGACACACACACACACAGTGACACACACACACAGTGACACACACAGTGACACACACACACACAGTGACACACACACAGTGACAGACACAGTGACACACACACACAGTGACACACACAGTGAGACACACAGTGACACACACACAGTGACACACACACACAGTGACACACACACAGTGACACACACAGTGACACACACACAGTGACACACACAGTGACACACACACAGTGACACACACACAGTGACACACACACAGTGACACACACACACAGTGACACACACACAGTGACACACACAGTGACACACACACAGTGACACACACACAGTGACACACACAGTGACACACACACAGTGATACACACACAGTGACACACACACACAGTGACACACACACAGAGACACACACACATTCAGTGACACACAGTGACACACACAGTGACACACACACAGTGACACAAACACAGTGACACACACACACAGTGACACACACACAGTGACACACACACAGTGACACACACAGTGACACACACACAGTGACACACACAGTGACACACACACACACACAGTGATACACACACAGTGATACACACACAGTGATACACACACACAGTGACACACACACACAGTGACACACACACAGTGACACACACACACACAGTGACACACACACACAGTAATACACACACAGTGACACACACACAGTGACACACACACAGTGACACACACACAGTGACACACACAGTGACACACACAGTGACACACACACAGTGACACACACACACAGAGACACACACACACTCAGTGACACACAGTGACACACACAGTGACACACAGTGACACACACACAGTGACACAAACACAGTGACACACACAGTGACACAAACACAGTGACACACACACACACAGAGACACACACACACAAAGACACACACACACAGTGACACACACAGTGACACACACAGTTACACACACACACACAGAGACACACACACACAGTGACACACACACACAGTGACACACACACAGTGACACACACACAGTGACACACACAGTGACACACACACAGTAACACACACAGTGACACACACACAGTGACACACACAGTGACACACACAGTGACACACACAGTGACACACACACAGTGACACACACAGTGACACACACACAGTGACACACACAGTGACACACACACAGTGACACACACAGTGACACACACACAGTGACACACACAGTGACACACACACACACAGTGACACACACAGTGACACACACAGTGACACACACACACACAGTGACACACACAGTGACACACACAGTGACACACACACAGTGACACACACACAGTGACACACACAGTGACACACACACACACAGTGACACACACAGTGACACACACACACAGTGACACACACAGTGACACACACACACAGTGACACACACAGTGACACACAGTGACACACACACACAGTGTGACACACACAGTGACACACACACAGTGACACACACAGTGACACACACACACAGTGACACACACACACAGTGACACACACACACAGTGACACACACACACACAGTGACACACACACACAGTGACACACACACACAGTGACACACACAGTGACACACACACAGTGACACACACACAGTGACACACACAGTGACACACACACACAGTGACACACACACACAGTGACACACACACACACACAGTGACACACACAGTGACACACACACAGTGACACACACACACACACAGTGACACACACACACACACAGTGACACACACACAGTGACACACACACAGTGACACACTCAGTGACACACACAGTGACACACACACACAGTGAGTGAGTAGCTGAGTGAGTGTATGGTGAGTGAGTGTGTGAGTGAGTGTGTGAGTGAGCGAGTGAGTGTGTGAGTGAGTGGGTGAGTGAGTGAGTGGGTGAGTGAGTGGGTGAGTGAGTAAGTGAGTGGGTGAGTGAGTGAGTGGGTGAGTGAGTGAGTGAGTGGGTGAGTGAGTGAGTGGGTGAGTGAGTGGGTGAGTGAGTGGGTGAGTGAGTGGGTGAGTGAGTGGGTGGGTGAGTGAGTGAATGAGTGAGTGGGTGAGTGAGTGGGTGAGTGAGTCGGTGAATGAGTGAGTGGGTGAGTGAGTGAGTGGGTGAATGAGTGTGTGAGTGGGTGTCTGAGTGAGTGGGTGTCTGAGTGAGTGGGTGTCTGAGTGAGTGAGTGGCTGAGTGAGTGAGTGAGTGTCTGAGTGAGTGGGTGAGTGAGTGGGTGGTGAGTGAGTGGCTGAGTGAGTGGCTGAGTGAGTGGCTGAGTGGGCGAGTGAATGAGTGGCTGAGTGGGTGAGTGAGTGGGTGAGTGGCTGAGTGAGTGAGTGGGTGAGTGATTGAGTGGGTGCGTGGGTGAGTAGGTGAGTGAGTGGGTGAGTAGGTGAGTGATTGAGTGAGTGGGTGAGTGAGTGAGTGGCTGAGTGAGTGGCTGAGTGAGTGGCTGAGTGAGTGGCTGAGTGAGTGGCTGAGGGAGTGGCTGAGTGAGTGGCTGAGTGAGTGGCTGATTGAGTGTCTGAGTGAGTGGCTGAGTGAGTGAGTGGCTGAGTGAGTGGCTGAGTGAGTGAGTAGCTGAGTGAGTGTGTGAGTGAGTGGCTGAGTGAGTGTCTGAGTGAGTGAGTGAGTGGCTGAGCGAGTGTCTGAGTGAGTGGGTGAGTGAGTGGCTGAGTGAGTAAGTGGCTGAGTGAGTGGCAGAGTGAGTGGCTGAGTGAGTGGCTGAGTGAGTGAGTGGCTGAGTGAGTGAGTAGCTGAGTGAGTGAGTGGGTGAGTGAGTGAGTGGCTGAGTGAGTGAGTAGCTGAGTGAGTGAGTGGGTGAGTGAGTGAGTGGCTGAGTGAGTGGCTGAGTGAGTGAGTGTCTAAGTGCGTGAGTGGCTGAGTGAGTGAGTGGCTGAGTGAGTGGCTGAGTGAGTGAGTGGCTGAGTGAGTAGCTGAGTGAGTGAGTGGGTGAATGAGTGAGTGGGTGAATGAGTGAGTGGGTGAGTGAGTGAGTGGGTGAGTGAGTGGGTGAATGAGTGTGTGAATGAGTGGGTGAATGAGTGTGTGAATGAGTGTGTGAGTGAGTGAGTGGGTGAGTGAGTGTGTGAGTGAGTGGGTGAATGACTGACCTTTCACGATCCTTGCAGTAAATTGTCGGGACTTTGATATGGAAATCCGAGTCAACGTCTACAAACTCCTCTAAAACACGGGACAGAGACACCACCACTTAGACACTCACACACGGACACACAGAGACAGACACACAAACTCACACACAGACACACACAGACACTCACTCACCCACTCACCCACCCACCCACTCACCCACCCACTCACCCACCCACCCACTCACCCACCCACCCACTCACCCACCCACCCACCCACTCACCTCACCCACCCACTCACTCACCCACCCACTCACCCACCCACCCACTCACCCACCCACCCACTCACTCACTCACTCACCCACCCACCCACTCACTCACCCACCCACTCACTCACTCACCCACCCACTCACTCACTCACCCACCCACTCACTCACCCACCCACTCACTCACCCACCCACTCACCCACCCACTCACTCACCCACCCACTCACTCACCCACCCACCCACCCACTCACCCACTCACACACCGTGTCTCTCTCTCCCCGTGTCTCTCTCTCTCTCACCCCGTGTCTCTCTCTCTCCCCGTGTCTCTCTCTCCCCGTGTCTCTCTCTCCCCGTGTCTCTCTCTCCCCGTGTCTCTCTCTCTCCCCGTGTCTCTTTCTCTCCCCGTGTCTCTCTCTCTCCCCGTGTCTCTCTCTCTCCGCGTGTCTCTCTCTCTCCGCGTGTCTCTCTCTCTCCCCGTGTCTCTCTCTCTCCCCGTGTCTCTCTCTCTCCCCGTGTCTCTCTCTCTCCCCGTGCCTCTCTCCCCGTGTCTCTCTCTCTCCCCGTGTCTCTCTCTCCCCGTGTCTCTCTCTCTCCCCGTGTCTCTCTCTCTCTCCCCCGTGTCTCTCTCTCCCCGTGTCTCTCTCCCCGTGTCTCTCTCTCTCCCCGTGTCTCTCTCCCCGTGTCTCTCTCCCCGTGTCTCTCTCCCCGTGTCTCTGTCCCCGTGTCTCTCTCCCCGTGTCTCTCTCCCCGTGTCTCTCTCTCCCCGTGTCTCTCTCCCCGTGTCTCTCTCTCCCCGTGTCTCTCTCTCCCCGTGTCTCTCTCCCCGTGTCTCTCTCTCCGTGTCTCTCTCCCCGTCTCTCTCTCTCTCCCCGTGTCTCTCTCTCTCCCCGTGTCTCTCTCCCCGTGTCTCTCTCCCCGTGTCTCTCTCTCTCCCCGTGTCTCTCTCTCTCCCCGTGTCTCTCTCTCTCCCCGTGTCTCTCTCTCTCCCCGTGTCTCTCTCTCTCCCCGTATCTCTCTCCCCGTGTCTCTCTCCCCGTGTCTCTCTCTCTCCCCGTGTCTCTCTCTCCCCGTGTCTCTCTCTCTCCCCGTGTCTCTCTCTCACACCGTGTCTCTCTCTCCCCGTGTCTCTCTCCCCGTGTCTCTCTCCCCGTGTCTCTCTCTCTCCCCGTGTCTCTCTCCCCGTGTCTCTCTCCCCGTGTCTCTCTCCCCGTGTCTCTCTCCCCGTGTCTCTCTCCATTCCCGTGTCTCTCTCTCTCCTCGTGTCTCTCTCCCCCTCTCTCTCCCCGTGTGTCTCTCTCTCCCCGTGTCTCTCTCTCCCCGTGTCTCTCTCTCCCCGTGTCTCAGTGTCTCACCAGATGCTGTCAAGATGTCTCGTACTTGAATCAGCACAGACGGCTGGCTTATCTGCAGCAGAGAGACACAGTGATGGTGGTGGTGATGGTGGTGATGGTGGTGATGATGGTGGTGGTTGTGATGATGATGGTGATGATGGTGGTGGTTGTGA